>NW_020191653.1:0-27195 GCF_002263795.3 Bos taurus | reverse complement strand
GTTCACGTGGCTGATCACACACCTGTCACGTGACATATCATGCACTGATCACGTGGCACTCATGCACTGATCACGTGGCTGATCATACTCTGCTCACGTAACTGATCATGCACACATCACGTGGCTATCATGCACTGCTCACGTGGCTCGTCATGGAATGATCACGTAGCTACCATATACTGGTCACGTGACTGATCATGCACAGATCACGTCAATGATCATGCACTGTTCAAGTGACTGATCATGTACTGATCACGTGACTGATCATGCACTGATCACGTGGCTATCATGCTCTGTTCACGTGGCTGATCATGCAAGGATCACATATCATCCATGTACTGGGCACGTGACTGATCATGCACTGATCACGTAATTGATCCTGCACTGATCACTTGGCTGATCACACATGTATCACGTGACTGATCATGCACTGATCACGTGGCTCTCATGCACTGATCATGTGGCTATCATGCACTGATCACGTAGCTATCATGCACTGATCACGTGGCTGATCACGCAATGATCACGTAGCTACCATGTACTGGTCATGTGACTGATCATGCACTGATCACATAATTGATCCTGCACTGATCACATGGCTCATCACGCACTGATCCGGTGGCTGATCACACACGTATCACGTGACTGATCATGTACAGATCACGTAAATAATCATGAAGTGATCACGTGGCTATCCTGCACTGATCACGTGGATAAACATGCACTGATCACGTGGCTGATCACACACGTATCACGTGACTGATCATGCACTGATCACGTTGCTATCATGCACTGACACGTGGCTGTCATGCACTGCTCACGTGGCTGATCATGCAATGACACTAGCTACCATGCACTGTCACGTGACTGATCATGCACTGATCAGGTAATTATCATGCACTGATCACGTGACTGATCATGCACTGATCACGTGGCTATAATGCACTGCTCATGTGGCTGATCATGCACTGATCACGTAATTGATCATGCACTGATCACGTGGCTGATCATACACTGAACACGTGACTAATCATGCACTGATCACGTAATTGATCATGCACTGATCACATGGCTGATCATACACTGCTCCACGTAACGTAATTGATCATGCACTGATCACGTGGCTGATCATGCAATGATCATGTAGCTACCATGTACTGGTCCCGTGTGTGACCATGCACTGATCACGTAATTGATCATGCACTGATCACGTGGCTGATCATGCAATGATCACGCAGCTACCATGTACTGGTCACATGACTGATCATGCACTGATCACATAATTGATCATGCACTGATCACCTGGCTTATCATGCATTGATTATGTGACTGATCATGTGCTGATCATGTTGGTGTCACAAACTAATCATGTGCCTCTGGAGCAATGAACATAGAGCTGAGTAGGCAGGAATCAGTCAGCAGGCTATAATCATGGAAACTCACCTCTGAGAAATCATGCTGCTCAGCTGGCAATAATCAAGTAGATGAGCAGCAGGAATTACGCAGCACAGGTGGCAATTGTCAAGGAGATGAAAGGCAGGAATCGTACAGCTCAGCTGGAAGTTGTCAAGCAGATGAGCAGACAGTAATCATGCAGCTCAGCAGGCCCTGATCACGTGACTGAGCATGCACTGTTTACGTGGCTGATCACACACCTATCACGTGACTGATCATGCACTGATCATGTGACTGATCATGCACTGATCACGTGGCTATTCATGCACTGATCACTTGGCTGGACATACACTGATCACGTGCCTGGTCATGCACTGATCACGTGGCTGATCATGCACTGATCACGTGACTGATCATGCACTGATCTCGTGTCTGATCATGCACTGATCACGTGGCTATCATGCACTGCTCACGTGGCTGATCATGCGATGATCACGCAGCTACCATGTACTGGTCACATGACTGATCATGCACTGATCATGTGACTGATCATGCAGTGGTCACGTGCCTATCATGCACTACTCACGTGGCTGATCATGCAATGATCATGTAGCTACCATGTACAGGTCACGTGAATGATCATACACCCATCAGGTGACTGATCATGCACTGATCACGTGGCTATCATGCACTGATCACGAGACTGATCATGCACTGATCACGTCTCTATCATGCACTGATCACATGACTGCCCATGCACTGATCACGTGGGTGATCATACACTAATCATGTGACAGATCTTGCACTATCAGTGGGCTGAGCATGACTGATCACATGACTATCATGTAGTGATCACGTGACTTAATGGCGCTGATCATGTGGACTGATCATGCGTTGATCATGTTTGCTATCATACACTGATCATGTGCCTCTGGAGCAATAAACAAAGAGCTGAGTAGGCACGAATCAAACAGTTCGCAGGCAATAATCATGGAACTCAGCTGTGAGGAATCATGCTGCTCAGCTGGCAATAATCAAGCAGCTGAGCAGGCAGGAATTACGCAGCACAGCTGGCAATTGTCAAGCAGATGACAGGCAGGAATCGTGCAGCTCAGCTGGCAATTGTCAACCCAGATGAGCAGACAGTAATCACGCAGCTCAGCAGGCCCTGATCACGTGGACTGAGCATGCACTGTACACCGGCTGATCATACACTGATCACGTGATCGATCATGCACTGATCACTTGGATATCATGCACTGATCACGTGGCTGATCATACACTGTTCACGTGTCTGACCATGCACTGATCACGTGGCTGATCATACACTGCTCACGTGACTGATCATGCACTGGTCACGTGACTGATCATGCCCTGATCAAGTGGCTATCATGCACTGATTACGTGGCTGATCATGCAATGATCATGAAGCTACCATGAACCGGTCATGTGACCGATCATACACCCATCAGGTGACTGATCATGCACTGATCACGTGGCTATATTGCACTGTTAACGTGGCTGATCATACACTGATCACCTGCCTGGCCATGCACAGATCAGGTGACTAATCATGAACTGATTACGTAGCTATCATGTACTGATCACCTGGCTGATCATGCACTGATCATGTGGCTGATCATACACTGTTCACGTGTCTGACCATGCACTGATCACGTGGCTGATCATACACTGCTCACGTAACTGATCATGCACTGATCACGTGGCTATCATGCACTGATCACGTGGCTGAACAGGCACTGTTCACGTGGCTGATCACACACCTGTCACGTGACATATCATGCACTGATCACGTGGCACTCATGCACTGATCACGTGGCTGATCATACTCTGCTCACGGTAACTGATCATGCACACATGACGTGGCTATCATGCACTGCTCACGTGGCTCGTCATGGAATGATCACGTAGCTACCATATACTGGTCACGTGACTGATCATGCACAGATCACGTCAATGATCATGCACTGTTCAAGTGACTGATCATGTACTGATCACGTGACTGATCATGGCACTGATCACGTGGCTATCATGCTCTGTTCACGTGGCTGATCATGCAGGATCACATATCATCCATGTACTGGGCACGTGACTGATCATGCACTGATCACGTAATTGATCCTGCACTGATCACTTGGCTGATCACACATGTATCACGTGACTGATCATGCACTGATCACGTGGCTCTCATGCACTGATCATGTGGCTATCATGCACTGATCACGTAGCTATCATGCACTGATCACGTGGCTGATCACGCAATGATCACGTAGCTACCATGTACTGGTCATGTGACTGATCATGCACTGATCACATAATTGATCCTGCACTGATCACATGGCTCATCACGCACTGATCCGGTGGCTGATCACACACGTATCACGTGACTGATCATGTACAGATCACGTAAATAATCATGAAGTGATCACGTGGCTATCCTGCACTGATCACGTGGATAACATGCACTGATCACGTGGCTGATCACACACGTATCACGTGACTGATCATGCACTGATCACGTGGCTATCATGCACTGATCACGTGGCTGTCATGCACTGCTCACGTGGCTGATCATGCAATGATCACGTAGCTACCATGCACTGGTCACGTGACTGATCATGCACTGATCAGGTAATTGATCATGCACTGATCACGTGACTGATCATGCACTGATCACGTGGCTATAATGCACTGCTCATGTGGCTGATCATGCACTGATCACGTAATTGATCATGCACTGATCACGTGGCTGATCATACACTGAACACGTGACTAATCATGCACTGATCACGTAATTGATCATGCACTGATCACGTGGCTGATCATGCACTGATCACGTAATTGATCATGCACTGATCACGTGGCTGATCATGCAATGATCATGTAGCTACCATGTACTGGTCCCGTGTGTGACCATGCACTGATCACGTAATTGATCATGCACTGATCACGTGGCTGATCATGCAATGATCACGCAGCTACCATGTACTGGTCACATGACTGATCATGCACTGATCACATAATTGATCATGCACTGATCACCTGGCTTATCATGCATTGATTATGTGACTGATCATGTGCTGATCATGTTTGGTGTCACAAACTAATCATGTGCCTCTGGAGGCAATGAACATAGAGCTGAGTAGGCAGGAATCAGTCAGCAGGCTATAATCATGGAACTCACCTCTGAGAAATCATGCTGCTCAGCTGGCAATAATCAAGTAGATGAGCAGGCAGGAATTACGCAGCACAGGTGGCAATTGTCAAGGAGATGAAAGGCAGGAATCGTACAGCTCAGCTGGAAGTTGTCAAGCAGATGAGCAGACAGTAATCATGCAGCTCAGCAGGCCCTGATCACGTGACTGAGCATGCACTGTTTACGTGGCTGATCACACACCTATCACGTGACTGATCATGCACTGATCATGTGACTGATCATGCACTGATCACGTGGCTATCATGCACTGATCACTTGGCTGGACATACACTGATCACGTGCCTGGTCATGCACTGATCACGTGGCTGATCATGCACTGATCACGTGACTGATCATGCACTGATCTCGTGTCTGATCATGCACTGATCACGTGGCTATCATGCACTGCTCACGTGGCTGATCATGCGATGATCACGCAGCTACCATGTACTGGTCACATGACTGATCATGCACTGATCATGTGACTGATCATGCAGTGGTCACGTGCCTATCATGCACTACTCACGTGGCTGATCATGCAATGATCATGTAGCTACCATGTACAGGTCACGTGAATGATCATACACCCATCAGGTGACTGATCATGCACTGATCACGTGGCTATCATGCACTGATCACGAGACTGATCATGCACTGATCACGTCTCTATCATGCACTGATCACATGACTGCCCATGCACTGATCACGTGGGTGATCATACACTAATCATGTGACAGATCATGCACTGATCACGTGGCTGATCATGCACTGATACCGTGACTGAGCATGGACTGATCACATGACTATCATGTAGTGATCACGTGACTTAATGGCGCTGATCATGTGACTGATCATGCGTTGATCATGTTTGCTATCATACACTGATCATGTGCCTCTGGAGGCAATAAACAAAGAGCTGAGTAGGCACGAATCAAACAGTCAGCAGGCAATAATCATGGAACTCAGCTGTGAGGAATCATGCTGCTCAGCTGGCAATAATCAAGCAGCTGAGCAGGCAGGAATTACGCAGCACAGCTGGCAATTGTCAAGCAGATGACAGGCAGGAATCGTGCAGCTCAGCTGGCAATTGTCAACCAGATGAGCAGACAGTAATCACGCAGCTCAGCAGGCCCTGATCACGTGACTGAGCATGCACTGTACACGCGGCTGATCATACACTGATCACGTGATCGATCATGCACTGATCACTTGGATATCATGCACTGATCACGTGGCTGATCATACACTGTTCACGTGTCTGACCATGCACTGATCACGTGGCTGATCATACACTGCTCACGTGACTGATCATGCACTGGTCACGTGACTGATCATGCCCTGATCAAGTGGCTATCATGCACTGATTACGTGGCTGATCATGCAATGATCATGAAGCTACCATGAACCGGTCATGTGACCGATCATACACCCATCAGGTGACTGATCATGCACTGATCACGTGGCTATATTGCACTGTTAACGTGGCTGATCATACACTGATCACCTGCCTGGCCATGCACAGATCAGGTGACTAATCATGAACTGATTACGTAGCTATCATGTACTGATCACCTGGCTGATCATGCACTGATCATGTGGCTGATCATACACTGTTCACGTGTCTGACCATGCACTGATCACGTGGCTGATCATACACTGCTCACGTAACTGATCATGCACTGATCACGTGGCTATCATGCACTGATCACGTGGCTGAACAGGCACTGTTCACGTGGCTGATCACACACCTGTCACGTGACATATCATGCACTGATCACGTGGCACTCATGCACTGATCACGTGGCTGATCATACTCTGCTCACGTAACTGATCATGCACACATCACGTGGCTATCATGCACTGCTCACGTGGCTCGTCATGGAATGATCACGTAGCTACCATATACTGGTCACGTGACTGATCATGCACAGATCACGTCAATGATCATGCACTGTTCAAGTGACTGATCATGTACTGATCACGTGACTGATCATGCACTGATCACGTGGCTATCATGCTCTGTTCACGTGGCTGATCATGCAAGGATCACATATCATCCATGTACTGGGCACGTGACTGATCATGCACTGATCACGTAATTGATCCTGCACTGATCACTTGGCTGATCACACATGTATCACGTGACTGATCATGCACTGATCACGTGGCTCTCATGCACTGATCATGTGGCTCTCATGCACTGATCACGTAGCTATCATGCACTGATCACGTGGCTGATCACGCAATGATCACGTAGCTACCATGTACTGGTCATGTGACTGATCATGCACTGATCACATAATTGATCCTGCACTGATCACATGGCTCATCACGCACTGATCCGGTGGCTGATCACACACGTATCACGTGACTGATCATGTACAGATCACGTAAATAATCATGAAGTGATCACGTGGCTATCCTGCACTGATCACGTGGATAACATGCACTGATCACGTGGCTGATCACACACGTATCACGTGACTGATCATGCACTGATCACGTGGCTATCATGCACTGATCACGTGGCTGTCATGCACTGCTCACGTGGCTGATCATGCAATGATCACGTAGCTACCATGCACTGGTCACGTGACTGATCATGCACTGATCAGGTAATTGATCATGCACTGATCACGTGACTGATCATGCACTGATCACGTGGCTATAATGCACTGCTCATGTGGCTGATCATGCACTGATCACGTAATTGATCATGCACTGATCACGTGGCTGATCATACACTGAACACGTGACTAATCATGCACTGATCACGTAATTGATCATGCACTGATCACGTGGCTGATCATGCACTGATCACGTAATTGATCATGCACTGATCACGTGGCTGATCATGCAATGATCATGTAGCTACCATGTACTGGTCCCGTGTGTGACCATGCACTGATCACGTAATTGATCATGCACTGATCACGTGGCTGATCATGCAATGATCACGCAGCTACCATGTACTGGTCACATGACTGATCATGCACTGATCACATAATTGATCATGCACTGATCACCTGGCTTATCATGCATTGATTATGTGACTGATCATGTGCTGATCATGTTTGGTGTCACAAACTAATCATGTGCCTCTGGAGGCAATGAACATAGAGCTGAGTAGGCAGGAATCAGTCAGCAGGCTATAATCATGGAACTCACCTCTGAGAAATCATGCTGCTCAGCTGGCAATAATCAAGTAGATGAGCAGGCAGGAATTACGCAGCACAGGTGGCAATTGTCAAGGAGATGAAAGGCAGGAATCGTACAGCTCAGCTGGAAGTTGTCAAGCAGATGAGCAGACAGTAATCATGCAGCTCAGCAGGCCCTGATCACGTGACTGAGCATGCACTGTTTACGTGGCTGATCACACACCTATCACGTGACTGATCATGCACTGATCATGTGACTGATCATGCACTGATCACGTGGCTATCATGCACTGATCACTTGGCTGGACATACACTGATCACGTGCCTGGTCATGCACTGATCACGTGGCTGATCATGCACTGATCACGTGACTGATCATGCACTGATCTCGTGTCTGATCATGCACTGATCACGTGGCTATCATGCACTGCTCACGTGGCTGATCATGCGATGATCACGCAGCTACCATGTACTGGTCACATGACTGATCATGCACTGATCATGTGACTGATCATGCAGTGGTCACGTGCCTATCATGCACTACTCACGTGGCTGATCATGCAATGATCATGTAGCTACCATGTACAGGTCACGTGAATGATCATACACCCATCAGGTGACTGATCATGCACTGATCACGTGGCTATCATGCACTGATCACGAGACTGATCATGCACTGATCACGTCTCTATCATGCACTGATCACATGACTGCCCATGCACTGATCACGTGGGTGATCATACACTAATCATGTGACAGATCATGCACTGATCACGTGGCTGATCATGCACTGATAACGTGACTGAGCATGGACTGATCACATGACTATCATGTAGTGATCACGTGACTTAATGGCGCTGATCATGTGACTGATCATGCGTTGATCATGTTTGCTATCATACACTGATCATGTGCCTCTGGAGGCAATAAACAAAGAGCTGAGTAGGCACGAATCAAACAGTCAGCAGGCAATAATCATGGAACTCAGCTGTGAGGAATCATGCTGCTCAGCTGGCAATAATCAAGCAGCTGAGCAGGCAGGAATTACGCAGCACAGCTGGCAATTGTCAAGCAGATGACAGGCAGGAATCGTGCAGCTCAGCTGGCAATTGTCAACCAGATGAGCAGACAGTAATCACGCAGCTCAGCAGGCCCTGATCACGTGACTGAGCATGCACTGTACACGTGGCTGATCATACACTGATCACGTGATCGATCATGCACTGATCACTTGGATATCATGCACTGATCACGTGGCTGATCATACACTGTTCACGTGTCTGACCATGCACTGATCACGTGGCTGATCATACACTGCTCACGTGGCTCGTCATGGAATGATCACGTAGCTACCATATACTGGTCACGTGACTGATCATGCACAGATCACGTCAATGATCATGCACTGTTCAAGTGACTGATCATGTACTGATCACGTGACTGATCATGCACTGATCACGTGGCTGATCATACACTGTTCACGTGTCTGACCATGCACTGATCACGTGGCTGATCATACACTGCTCACGTGGCTCGTCATGGAATGATCACGTAGCTACCATATACTGGTCACGTGACTGATCATGCACAGATCACGTCAATGATCATGCACTGTTCAAGTGACTGATCATGTACTGATCACGTGACTGATCATGTACTGATCACGTGGCTATATTGCACTGTTAACGTGGCTGATCATACACTGATCACCTGCCTGGCCATGCACAGATCAGGTGACTAATCATGAACTGATTACGTAGCTATCATGTACTGATCACCTGGCTGATCATGCACTGATCATGTGGCTGATCATACACTGTTCACGTGTCTGACCATGCACTGATCACGTGGCTGATCATACACTGCTCACGTAACTGATCATGCACTGATCACGTGGCTATCATGCACTGATCACGTGGCTGAACATGCACTGTTCACGTGGCTGATCACACACCTGTCACGTGACATATCATGCACTGATCACGTGGCACTCATGCACTGATCACGTGGCTGATCATACTCTGCTCACGTAACTGATCATGCACACATCACGTGGCTATCATGCACTGCTCACGTGGCTCGTCATGGAATGATCATGTAGCTACCATATACTGGTCACGTGACTGATCATGCACAGATCACGTCAATGATCATGCACTGTTCAAGTGACTGATCATGTACTGATCACGTGACTGATCATGCACTGATCACGTGGCTATCATGCTCTGTTCACGTGGCTGATCATGCAAGGATCACATATCATCCATGTACTGGGCACGTGACTGATCATGCACTGATCACGTAATTGATCCTGCACTGATCACTTGGCTGATCACACATGTATCACGTGACTGATCATGCACTGATCACGTGGCTCTCATGCACTGATCATGTGGCTCTCATGCACTGATCACGTAGCTATCATGCACTGATCACGTGGCTGATCACGCAATGATCACGTAGCTACCATGTACTGGTCATGTGACTGATCATGCACTGATCACATAATTGATCCTGCACTGATCACATGGCTCATCACGCACTGATCCGGTGGCTGATCACACACGTATCACGTGACTGATCATGTACAGATCACGTAAATAATCATGAAGTGATCACGTGGCTATCCTGCACTGATCACGTGGATAACATGCACTGATCACGTGGCTGATCACACACGTATCACGTGACTGATCATGCACTGATCACGTGGCTATCATGCACTGATCACGTGGCTGTCATGCACTGCTCACGTGGCTGATCATGCAATGATCACGTAGCTACCATGCACTGGTCACGTGACTGATCATGCACTGATCAGGTAATTGATCATGCACTGATCACGTGACTGATCATGCACTGATCACGTGGCTATAATGCACTGCTCATGTGGCTGATCATGCACTGATCACGTAATTGATCATGCACTGATCACGTGGCTGATCATACACTGAACACGTGACTAATCATGCACTGATCACGTAATTGATCATGCACTGATCACATGGCTGATCATACACTGCTCACGTAACTGATCATGCACTGATCACGTAATTGATCATGCACTGATCACGTGGCTGATCATGCAATGATCATGTAGCTACCATGTACTGGTCCCGTGTGTGACCATGCACTGATCACGTAATTGATCATGCACTGATCACGTGGCTGATCATGCAATGATCACGCAGCTACCATGTACTGGTCACATGACTGATCATGCACTGATCACATAATTGATCATGCACTGATCACCTGGCTTATCATGCATTGATTATGTGACTGATCATGTGCTGATCATGTTTGGTGTCACAAACTAATCATGTGCCTCTGGAGGCAATGAACATAGAGCTGAGTAGGCAGGAATCAGTCAGCAGGCTATAATCATGGAACTCACCTCTGAGAAATCATGCTGCTCAGCTGGCAATAATCAAGTAGATGAGCAGGCAGGAATTACGCAGCACAGGTGGCAATTGTCAAGGAGATGAAAGGCAGGAATCGTACAGCTCAGCTGGAAGTTGTCAAGCAGATGAGCAGACAGTAATCATGCAGCTCAGCAGGCCCTGATCACGTGACTGAGCATGCACTGTTTACGTGGCTGATCACACACCTATCACGTGACTGATCATGCACTGATCATGTGACTGATCATGCACTGATCACGTGGCTATCATGCACTGATCACTTGGCTGGAAATACACTGATCACGTGCCTGGTCATGCACTGATCACGTGGCTGATCATGCACTGATCACGTGACTGATCATGCACTGATCTCGTGTCTGATCATGCACTGATCACGTGGCTATCATGCACTGCTCACGTGGCTGATCATGCGATGATCACGCAGCTACCATGTACTGGTCACATGACTGATCATGCACTGATCATGTGACTGATCATGCAGTGGTCACGTGCCTATCATGCACTACTCACGTGGCTGATCATGCAATGATCATGTAGCTACCATGTACAGGTCACGTGAATGATCATACACCCATCAGGTGACTGATCATGCACTGATCACGTGGCTATCATGCACTGATCACGAGACTGATCATGCACTGATCACGTCTCTATCATGCACTGATCACATGACTGCCCATGCACTGATCACGTGGGTGATCATACACTAATCATGTGACAGATCATGCACTGATCACGTGGCTGATCATGCACTGATAACGTGACTGAGCATGGACTGATCACATGACTATCATGTAGTGATCACGTGACTTAATGGCGCTGATCATGTGACTGATCATGCGTTGATCATGTTTGCTATCATACACTGATCATGTGCCTCTGGAGGCAATAAACAAAGAGCTGAGTAGGCACGAATCAAACAGTCAGCAGGCAATAATCATGGAACTCAGCTGTGAGGAATCATGCTGCTCAGCTGGCAATAATCAAGCAGCTGAGCAGGCAGGAATTACGCAGCACAGCTGGCAATTGTCAAGCAGATGACAGGCAGGAATCGTGCAGCTCAGCTGGCAATTGTCAACCAGATGAGCAGACAGTAATCACGCAGCTCAGCAGGCCCTGATCACGTGACTGAGCATACACTGTACACATGGCTGATCATACACTGATCACGTGATCGATCATGCACTGATCACTTGGATATCATGCACTGATCACGTGGCTGATCATACACTGTTCACGTGTCTGACCATGCACTGATCACGTGGCTGATCATACACTGCTCACGTGGCTCGTCATGGAATGATCACGTAGCTACCATATACTGGTCACGTGACTGATCATGCACAGATCACGTCAATGATCATGCACTGTTCAAGTGACTGATCATGTACTGATCACGTGACTGATCATGCACTGATCACGTGGCTGATCATACACTGTTCACGTGTCTGACCATGCACTGATCACGTGGCTGATCATACACTGCTCACGTGGCTCGTCATGGAATGATCACGTAGCTACCATATACTGGTCACGTGACTGATCATGCACAGATCACGTCAATGATCATGCCTGTTCAAGTGACTGATCATGTACTGATCACGTGACTGATCATGTACTGATCACGTGGCTATATTGCACTGTTAACGTGGCTGATCATACACTGATCACCTGCCTGGCCATGCACAGATCAGGTGACTAATCATGAACTGATTACGTAGCTATCATGTACTGATCACCTGGCTGATCATGCACTGATCATGTGGCTGATCATACACTGTTCACGTGTCTGACCATGCACTGATCACGTGGCTGATCATACACTGCTCACGTAACTGATCATGCACTGATCACGTGGTTATCATGCACTGATCACGTGGCTATCATGCACTGATCACGTGGCTGAACATGCACTGTTCACGTGGCTGATCACACACCTGTCACGTGACATATCATGCACTGATCACGTGGCACTCATGCACTGATCACGTGGCTGATCATACTCTGCTCACGTAACTGATCATGCACACATCACGTGGCTATCATGCACTGCTCACGTGGCTCGTCATGGAATGATCACGTAGCTACCATATACTGGTCACGTGACTGATCATGCACAGATCACGTCAATGATCATGCACTGTTCAAGTGACTGATCATGTACTGATCACGTGACTGATCATGCACTGATCACGTGGCTATCATGCTCTGTTCACGTGGCTGATCATGCAAGGATCA
Source organism: Bos taurus (assembly GCF_002263795.3). Lineage (NCBI taxonomy): Eukaryota > Metazoa > Chordata > Mammalia > Artiodactyla > Bovidae > Bos > Bos taurus. The sequence continues at coordinate 13,762 of NW_020191653.1, read as the reverse complement.
CATATCATCCATGTACTGGGCACGTGACTGATCATGCACTGATCACGTAATTGATCCTGCACTGATCACTTGGCTGATCACACATGTATCACGTGACTGATCATGCACTGATCACGTGGCTCTCATGCACTGATCATGTGGCTATCATGCACTGATCACGTAGCTATCATGCACTGATCACGTGGTTGATCACGCAATGATCACGTAGCTACCATGTACTGGTCATGTGACTGATCATGCACTGATCACATAATTGATCCTGCACTGATCACATGGCTCATCACGCACTGATCCGGTGGCTGATCACACACGTATCACGTGACTGATCATGTACAGATCACGTAAATAATCATGAAGTGATCACGTGGCTATCCTGCACTGATCACGTGGATAACATGCACTGATCACGTGGCTGATCACACATGTATCACGTGACTGATCATGCACTGATCACGTGGCTATCATGCACTGATCACGTGGCTGTCATGCACTGCTCACGTGGCTGATCATGCAATGATCACGTAGCTACCATGCACTGGTCACGTGACTGATCATGCACTGATCAGGTAATTGATCATGCACTGATCACGTGACTGATCATGCACTGATCACGTGGCTATAATGCACTGCTCATGTGGCTGATCATGCACTGATCACGTAATTGATCATGCACTGATCACGTGGCTGATCATACACTGAACACGTGACTAATCATGCACTGATCACGTAATTGATCATGCACTGATCACATGGCTGATCATACACTGCTCACGTAACTGATCATGCACTGATCATGTAATTGATCATGCACTGATCACGTGGCTGATCATGCAATGATCACGCAGCTACCATGTATTGGTCACATGACTGATCATGCACTGATCACATAATTGATCATGCACTGATCACCTGGCTTATCATGCATTGATTATGTGACTGATCATGTGCTGATCATGTTTGGTGTCACAAACTAATCATGTGCCTCTGGAGGCAATGAACATAGAGCTGAGTAGGCAGGAATCAGTCAGCAGGCTATAATCATGGAACTCACCTCTGAGAAATCATGCTGCTCAGCTGGCAATAATCAAGTAGATGAGCAGGCAGGAATTACGCAGCACAGGTGGCAATTGTCAAGGAGATGAAAGGCAGGAATCATACAGCTCAGCTGGAAGTTGTCAAGCAGATGAGCAGACAGTAATCATGCAGCTCAGCAGGCCCTGATCACGTGACTGAGCATGCACTGTTTACGTGGCTGATCACACACCTATCACGTGACTGATCATGCACTGATCATGTGACTGATCATGCACTGATCACGTGGCTATCATGCACTGATCACTTGGCTGGACATACACTGATCACGTGCCTGGTCATGCACTGATCACGTGGCTGATCATGCACTGATCACGTGACTGATCATGCACTGATCTCGTGTCTGATCATGCACTGATCACGTGGCTATCATGCACTGCTCACGTGGCTGATCATGCGATGATCACGCAGCTACCATGTACTGGTCACATGACTGATCATGCACTGATCATGTGACTGATCATGCAGTGGTCACGTGCCTATCATGCACTACTCACGTGGCTGATCATGCAATGATCATGTAGCTACCATGTACAGGTCACGTGAATGATCATACACCCATCAGGTGACTGATCATGCACTGATCACGTGGCTATCATGCACTGATCACGAGACTGATCATGCACTGATCACGTCTCTATCATGCACTGATCACATGACTGCCCATGCACTGATCACGTGGGTGATCATACACTAATCATGTGACAGATCATGCACTGATCACGTGGCTGATCATGCACTGATAACGTGACTGAGCATGGACTGATCACATGACTATCATGTAGTGATCACGTGACTTAATGGCGCTGATCATGTGACTGATCATGCGTTGATCATGTTTGCTATCATACACTGATCATGTGCCTCTGGAGGCAATAAACAAAGAGCTGAGTAGGCACGAATCAAACAGTCAGCAGGCAATAATCATGGAACTCAGCTGTGAGGAATCATGCTGCTCAGCTGGCAATAATCAAGCAGCTGAGCAGGCAGGAATTACGCAGCACAGCTGGCAATTGTCAAGCAGATGACAGGCAGGAATCGTGCAGCTCAGCTGGCAATTGTCAACCAGATGAGCAGACAGTAATCACGCAGCTCAGCAGGCCCTGATCACGTGACTGAGCATGCACTGTACACGCGGCTGATCATACACTGATCACGTGATCGATCATGCACTGATCACTTGGATATCATGCACTGATCACGTGGCTGATCATACACTGTTCACGTGTCTGACCATGCACTGATCACGTGGCTGATCATACACTGCTCACGTGACTGATCATGCACTGGTCACGTGACTGATCATGCCCTGATCAAGTGGCTATCATGCACTGATTACGTGGCTGATCATGCAATGATCATGAAGCTACCATGAACCGGTCATGTGACCGATCATACACCCATCAGGTGACTGATCATGCACTGATCACGTGGCTATATTGCACTGTTAACGTGGCTGATCATACACTGATCACCTGCCTGGCCATGCACAGATCAGGTGACTAATCATGAACTGATTACGTAGCTATCATGTACTGATCACCTGGCTGATCATGCACTGATCATGTGGCTGATCATACACTGTTCACGTGTCTGACCATGCACTGATCACGTGGCTGATCATACACTGCTCACGTAACTGATCATGCACTGATCACGTGGCTATCATGCACTGATCACGTGGCTGAACAGGCACTGTTCACGTGGCTGATCACACACCTGTCACGTGACATATCATGCACTGATCACGTGGCACTCATGCACTGATCACGTGGCTGATCATACTCTGCTCACGTAACTGATCATGCACACATCACGTGGCTATCATGCACTGCTCACGTGGCTCGTCATGGAATGATCACGTAGCTACCATATACTGGTCACGTGACTGATCATGCACAGATCACGTCAATGATCATGCACTGTTCAAGTGACTGATCATGTACTGATCACGTGACTGATCATGCACTGATCACGTGGCTATCATGCTCTGTTCACGTGGCTGATCATGCAAGGATCACATATCATCCATGTACTGGGCACGTGACTGATCATGCACTGATCACGTAATTGATCCTGCACTGATCACTTGGCTGATCACACATGTATCACGTGACTGATCATGCACTGATCACGTGGCTCTCATGCACTGATCATGTGGCTATCATGCACTGATCACGTAGCTATCATGCACTGATCACGTGGCTGATCACGCAATGATCACGTAGCTACCATGTACTGGTCATGTGACTGATCATGCACTGATCACATAATTGATCCTGCACTGATCACATGGCTCATCACGCACTGATCCGGTGGCTGATCACACACGTATCACGTGACTGATCATGTACAGATCACGTAAATAATCATGAAGTGATCACGTGGCTATCCTGCACTGATCACGTGGATAACATGCACTGATCACGTGGCTGATCACACACGTATCACGTGACTGATCATGCACTGATCACGTGGCTATCATGCACTGATCACGTGGCTGTCATGCACTGCTCACGTGGCTGATCATGCAATGATCACGTAGCTACCATGCACTGGTCACGTGACTGATCATGCACTGATCAGGTAATTGATCATGCACTGATCACGTGACTGATCATGCACTGATCACGTGGCTATAATGCACTGCTCATGTGGCTGATCATGCACTGATCACGTAATTGATCATGCACTGATCACGTGGCTGATCATACACTGAACACGTGACTAATCATGCACTGATCACGTAATTGATCATGCACTGATCACATGGCTGATCATACACTGCTCACGTAACTGATCATGCACTGATCACGTAATTGATCATGCACTGATCACGTGGCTGATCATGCAATGATCATGTAGCTACCATGTACTGGTCCCGTGTGTGACCATGCACTGATCACGTAATTGATCATGCACTGATCACGTGGCTGATCATGCAATGATCACGCAGCTACCATGTACTGGTCACATGACTGATCATGCACTGATCACATAATTGATCATGCACTGATCACCTGGCTTATCATGCATTGATTATGTGACTGATCATGTGCTGATCATGTTTGGTGTCACAAACTAATCATGTGCCTCTGGAGGCAATGAACATAGAGCTGAGTAGGCAGGAATCAGTCAGCAGGCTATAATCATGGAACTCACCTCTGAGAAATCATGCTGCTCAGCTGGCAATAATCAAGTAGATGAGCAGGCAGGAATTACGCAGCACAGGTGGCAATTGTCAAGGAGATGAAAGGCAGGAATCGTACAGCTCAGCTGGAAGTTGTCAAGCAGATGAGCAGACAGTAATCATGCAGCTCAGCAGGCCCTGATCACGTGACTGAGCATGCACTGTTTACGTGGCTGATCACACACCTATCACGTGACTGATCATGCACTGATCATGTGACTGATCATGCACTGATCACGTGGCTATCATGCACTGATCACTTGGCTGGACATACACTGATCACGTGCCTGGTCATGCACTGATCACGTGGCTGATCATGCACTGATCACGTGACTGATCATGCACTGATCTCGTGTCTGATCATGCACTGATCACGTGGCTATCATGCACTGCTCACGTGGCTGATCATGCGATGATCACGCAGCTACCATGTACTGGTCACATGACTGATCATGCACTGATCATGTGACTGATCATGCAGTGGTCACGTGCCTATCATGCACTACTCACGTGGCTGATCATGCAATGATCATGTAGCTACCATGTACAGGTCACGTGAATGATCATACACCCATCAGGTGACTGATCATGCACTGATCACGTGGCTATCATGCACTGATCACGAGACTGATCATGCACTGATCACGTCTCTATCATGCACTGATCACATGACTGCCCATGCACTGATCACGTGGGTGATCATACACTAATCATGTGACAGATCATGCACTGATCACGTGGCTGATCATGCACTGATACCGTGACTGAGCATGGACTGATCACATGACTATCATGTAGTGATCACGTGACTTAATGGCGCTGATCATGTGACTGATCATGCGTTGATCATGTTTGCTATCATACACTGATCATGTGCCTCTGGAGGCAATAAACAAAGAGCTGAGTAGGCACGAATCAAACAGTCAGCAGGCAATAATCATGGAACTCAGCTGTGAGGAATCATGCTGCTCAGCTGGCAATAATCAAGCAGCTGAGCAGGCAGGAATTACGCAGCACAGCTGGCAATTGTCAAGCAGATGACAGGCAGGAATCGTGCAGCTCAGCTGGCAATTGTCAACCAGATGAGCAGACAGTAATCACGCAGCTCAGCAGGCCCTGATCACGTGACTGAGCATGCACTGTACACGCGGCTGATCATACACTGATCACGTGATCGATCATGCACTGATCACTTGGATATCATGCACTGATCACGTGGCTGATCATACACTGTTCACGTGTCTGACCATGCACTGATCACGTGGCTGATCATACACTGCTCACGTGACTGATCATGCACTGGTCACGTGACTGATCATGCCCTGATCAAGTGGCTATCATGCACTGATTACGTGGCTGATCATGCAATGATCATGAAGCTACCATGAACCGGTCATGTGACCGATCATACACCCATCAGGTGACTGATCATGCACTGATCACGTGGCTATATTGCACTGTTAACGTGGCTGATCATACACTGATCACCTGCCTGGCCATGCACAGATCAGGTGACTAATCATGAACTGATTACGTAGCTATCATGTACTGATCACCTGGCTGATCATGCACTGATCATGTGGCTGATCATACACTGTTCACGTGTCTGACCATGCACTGATCACGTGGCTGATCATACACTGCTCACGTAACTGATCATGCACTGATCACGTGGCTATCATGCACTGATCACGTGGCTGAACATGCACTGTTCACGTGGCTGATCACACACCTGTCACGTGACATATCATGCACTGATCACGTGGCACTCATGCACTGATCACGTGGCTGATCATACTCTGCTCACGTAACTGATCATGCACACATCACGTGGCTATCATGCACTGCTCACGTGGCTCGTCATGGAATGATCACGTAGCTACCATATACTGGTCACGTGACTGATCATGCACAGATCACATCAATGATCATGCACTGTTCAAGTGACTGATTATGTACTGATCACGTGACTGATCATGCACTGATCACGTGGCTATCATGCTCTGTTCACGTGGCTGATCATGCAAGGATCACATATCATCCATGTACTGGGCACGTGACTGATCATGCACTGATCACGTAATTGATCCTGCACTGATCACTTGGCTGATCACACATGTATCACGTGACTGATCATGCACTGATCACGTGGCTCTCATGCACTGATCATGTGGCTCTCATGCACTGATCACGTAGCTATCATGCACTGATCACGTGGCTGATCACGCAATGATCACGTAGCTACCATGTACTGGTCATGTGACTGATCATGCACTGATCACATAATTGATCCTGCACTGATCACATGGCTCATCACGCACTGATCCGGTGGCTGATCACACACGTATCACGTGACTGATCATGTACAGATCACGTAAATAATCATGAAGTGATCACGTGGCTATCCTGCACTGATCACGTGGATAACATGCACTGATCACGTGGCTGATCACACACGTATCACGTGACTGATCATGCACTGATCACGTGGCTATCATGCACTGATCACGTGGCTGTCATGCACTGCTCACGTGGCTGATCATGCAATGATCACGTAGCTACCATGCACTGGTCACGTGACTGATCATGCACTGATCAGGTAATTGATCATGCACTGATCACGTGACTGATCATGCACTGATCACGTGGCTATAATGCACTGCTCATGTGGCTGATCATGCACTGATCACGTAATTGATCATGCACTGATCACGTGGCTGATCATACACTGAACACGTGACTAATCATGCACTGATCACGTAATTGATCATGCACTGATCACATGGCTGATCATACACTGCTCACGTAACTGATCATGCACTGATCACGTAATTGATCATGCACTGATCACGTGGCTGATCATGCAATGATCATGTAGCTACCATGTACTGGTCCCGTGTGTGACCATGCACTGATCACGTAATTGATCATGCACTGATCACGTGGCTGATCATGCAATGATCACGCAGCTACCATGTACTGGTCACATGACTGATCATGCACTGATCACATAATTGATCATGCACTGATCACCTGGCTTATCATGCATTGATTATGTGACTGATCATGTGCTGATCATGTTTGGTGTCACAAACTAATCATGTGCCTCTGGAGGCAATGAACATAGAGCTGAGTAGGCAGGAATCAGTCAGCAGGCTATAATCATGGAACTCACCTCTGAGAAATCATGCTGCTCAGCTGGCAATAATCAAGTAGATGAGCAGGCAGGAATTACGCAGCACAGGTGGCAATTGTCAAGGAGATGAAAGGCAGGAATCGTACAGCTCAGCTGGAAGTTGTCAAGCAGATGAGCAGACAGTAATCATGCAGCTCAGCAGGCCCTGATCACGTGACTGAGCATGCACTGTTACGTGGCTGATCACACACCTATCACGTGACTGATCATGCACTGATCATGTGACTGATCATGCACTGATCACGTGGCTATCATGCACTGATCACTTGGCTGGACATACACTGATCACGTGCCTGGTCATGCACTGATCACGTGGCTGATCATGCACTGATCACGTGACTGATCATGCACTGATCTCGTGTCTGATCATGCACTGATCACGTGGCTATCATGCACTGCTCACGTGGCTGATCATGCGATGATCACGCAGCTACCATGTACTGGTCACATGACTGATCATGCACTGATCATGTGGCTATCATGCAGTGGTCACGTGCCTATCATGCACTACTCACGTGGCTGATCATGCAATGATCATGTAGCTACCATGTACAGGTCACGTGAATGATCATACACCCATCAGGTGACTGATCATGCACTGATCACGTGGCTATCATGCACTGATCACGAGACTGATCATGCACTGATCACGTCTATATCATGCACTGATCACATGACTGCCCATGCACTGATCACGTGGTGATCATACACTAATCATGTGACAGATATGCACTGATCACGTGGCTGATCATGCACTGATACCGTGACTGAGCATGGACTGATCACATGACTATCATGTAGTGATCACGTGACTTAATGGCGCTGATCATGGTGACTGATCATGCGTTGATCATGTTTGCTATCATACACTGATCATGTGCCTCTGGAGGCAATAAACAAAGAGCTGAGTAGGCAACGAATCAAACAGTCAGCAGGCAATAATCATGGAACTCAGCTGTGAGGAATCATGCTGCTCAGCTGGCAATAATCAAGCAGCTGAGCAGGCAGGAATTACGCAGCACAGCTGGCAATTGTCAAGCAGATGACAGGCAGGAATCGTGCAGCTCAGCTGGCAATTGTCAACCAGATGAGCAGACAGTAATCACGCAGCTCAGCAGGCCCTGATCACGTGAACTGAGCATGCACTGTACACGCGGGCTGATCATACACTGATCCACGTGATCGATCATGCACTGATCACTTGGATATCATGCACTGATCACGTGGCTGATCATACACTGTTCACGTGTCTGACCATGCAACTGATCACGTGGCTGATCATACACTGCTCACGTGACTGATCATGCACTTGGTCACGTGACTGATCATGCCCTGATCAAGTGGCTATCATGCCACTTGATTACGTGGGCTGATCATGCAATGATCATGAAGCTACCATGAACCGGTCATGTGACCGATCATACACCCATCAGGTGACTATCATGCACTGATCACGTGGCTATATTGCACTGTTAACGTGGCTGATCATACACTGATCACCTGCCTGGCCATGCACAGATCAGGTGACTAATCATGAACTGATTACGTAGCTATCATGTACTGATCACCTGGCTGATCATGCACTGATCATGTGGCTGATCATACACTGTTCACGTGTCTGACCATGCACTGATCACGTGGCTGATCATACACTGCTCACGTAACTGATCATGACTGATTCACGTGGCTATCATGCACTGATCACGTGGCTGAACAGGCACTGTTCACGTGGCTGGATCACACACCTGTCACGTGACATATCATGCACTGATCACGTGGCACTCATGCACTGATCACGTGCTGATCATACTCTGCTCACGTAACTGATCATGCACACATCACGTGGCTATCATGCACTGCTCACGTGGGCTCTCATGGAATGATCACGTAGCTAACCATATACTGGTCACTGGACGATCATGGCACAGATCACGTCAATGATCATGCACTGTTCAAGTGACTGATCATGTACTGATCACGTGACTGATCATGCACTGATCACGTGGCTATCATGCTCTGTTCACGTGGGCTGATCATGCAAGGATCACATATCATCCATGTACTGGGCACGTGACTGATCATGCACTGATCACGTAATTGATCCTGCACTGATCACTTGGCTGATCACACATGTATCACGTGACTGATCATGCCACTGATCACGTGGCTCTTCATGCACTGATCATGTGGCTATCATGCACTGATCACGTAGCTAGCATGCACTGATCACGTGGCTGATCACGCAATGATCACGTTAGCTACCATGTACTGGTCATGTTGACTGATCATGCACTGATCACATAATTGATCCTGCACTGATCACATGGCTCATCACGCACTGATCCGGTGGCTGATCACACACGTATCACGTGACTGATCATGTACAGATCACGTAAATAATCATGAAGTGATCACGTGGCTATCCTGCACTGATCACGTGGATAACATGCACTGATCACGTGGCTGATCACACACGTATCACGTGACTGATCATGCACTGATCACGTGGCTATCATGCACTGATCACGTGGCTGTCATGCACTGCTCACGTGGCTGATCATGCAATGATCACGTAGCTACCATGCACTGGTCACGTGACTGATCATGCACTGATCAGGTAATTGATCATGCACTGATCACGTGACTGATCATGCACTGATCACGTGGCTATAATGCACTGCTCATGTGGCTGATCATGCACTGATCACGTAATTGATCATGCACTGATCACGTGGCTGATCATACACTGAACACGTGACTAATCATGCACTGATCACGTAATTGATCATGCACTGATCACATGGCTGATCATACACTGCTCACGTAACTGATCATGCACTGATCACGTAATTGATCATGCACTGATCACGTGGCTGATCATGCAATGATCATGTAGCTACCATGTACTGGTCCCGTGTGTGACCATGCACTGATCACGTAATTGATCATGCACTGATCACGTGGCTGATCATGCAATGATCACGCAGCTACCATGTACTGGTCACATGACTGATCATGCCACTGATCAACATAATTGATCATGCACTGATCACCTGGCTTATCATGCATTGATTATGTGACTGATCATGTGCTGATCATGTTTGGTGTCACACAACTTAATCATGTGCCTCTGGAGGGCAATGAACATAGAGCTGAGTAGGCAGGAATCAGTCAGCAGGCTATAATCATGGAACTCACCTCTGAGAAATCATGCTGCCTCAGCTGGCAATAATCAAGTAGATGAGCAGGCAGGAATTACGCAGCACAGGTGGCAATGTCACAGGAGATGAAAGGCAGGGAATACGTACAGCTCAGCTGGAAGTTGTCAAGCCCAGATGAGCAGACTAGTAATCATGCAGCTCAGCAGGCCCTGATCACGTGAACTGAGCATGCACTGTTTACGTGGCTGATCCACACCACTATCACGGTGACCGATCATGCACTGATCAATGTCGACTGATCATGCACTGATCAACGTGGCTATGCATTGCACTGGATCACTTGGCTGGACATAACTGATCAACGGCCTGGTCATGCACTGATCACGTGGCCTGATCAATGCAACTGATCACGTGACTGAGTCATGCACTGATTCTCGTGTCTTGATCATGGCACTGATCACGTGGCTATTCAATGCACTGCCTCACGTGGCTGATCCATCGCGATGATCACGCAGCTAATCCATTAAACTCGGTCACTATGACTGATCATGCACTGATCATGCTGGACTGATCATGCAGTGGTCACGTGCCTATCATGCACTACCACGTGGCTGATCATGCAATGATCATGTAGCTACCATGTACAGGTCACGTGAATGATCATACACCCATCAGGTGACTGATCATGCACTGATCACGTGGCTATCATGCAACTGATCACGAGACTCGATCATGCCTGATCCACGTCCTATATCATGCATCTGATCACATGACTGCCCATGCAACTGATCAACGTGGGTGATCCATGACACTAAATCATGTGACAGATCATGCACTGATCACGTGGCTGATCATGCACTGATACCGTGACTGAGCATGGACTGATCACATGACTAATCATGTAGTGATCACGTGACTTAATGGCGCTGATCATGTGACTGATCATGCGCTGATCATGTTTGCTATCATACACTGATCATGTTGCCTCTGGAGGCAATAACAAAGAGCTGAGTAGGCACGAATCAAACAGTCAGCAGGCAATAATCATAGGAAACTCAGCTGTGAGGAATCATCGCTTGCTCAGCTGGCAATAATCAGAAGGTGGCAGCCTGGAGCAGGGCAGGAATTACGCAGCACAGCTGGCAATTGTCAAGCAGATGACAGGCAGGAATCGTGCAGCTCAGCTGGCAATTGTCAACCAGATGAGCAGACAGTAATCACGCAGCTCAGCAGGCCCTGATCACGTGACTGAGCATGCACTGTACACGCGGCTGATCATACACTGATCACGTGATCGATCATGCACTGATCACTTGGATATCATGCACTGATCACGTGGCTGATCATACACTGTTCACGTGTCTGACCATGCACTGATCACGTGGCTGATCATACACTGCTCACGTGACTGATCATGCACTGGTCACGTGACTGATCATGCCCTGATCAAGTGGCTATCATGCACTGATTACGTGGCTGATCATGCAATGATCATGAAGCTACCATGAACCGGTCATGTGACCGATCATACACCCATCAGGTGACTGATCATGCACTGATCACGTGGCTATATTGCACTGTTAACGTGGCTGATCATACACTGATCACCTGCCTGGCCATGCACAGATCAGGTGACTAATCATGAACTGATTACGTAGCTATCATGTACTGATCACCTGGCTGATCATGCACTGATCATGTGGCTGATCATACACTGTTCACGTGTCTGACCATGCACTGATCACGTGGCTGATCATACACTGCTCACGTAACTGATCATGCACTGATCACGTGGCTATCATGCACTGATCACGTGGCTGAACAGGCACTGTTCACGTGGCTGATCACACACCTGTCACGTGACATATCATGCACTGATCACGTGGCACTCATGCACTGATCACGTGGCTGATCATACTCTGCTCACGTAACTGATCATGCACACATGACGTGGCTATCATGCACTGCTCACGTGGCTCGTCATGGAATGATCACGTAGCTACCATATACTGGTCACGTGACTGATCATGCACAGATCACGTCAATGATCATGCACTTTCAAGTGACTGATCATGTACTGATCACGTGACTGATCATGCACTGATCACGTGGCTATCATGCTCTGTTCACGTGGGCTGATCATGCAAGGATCACATATCATCATGTACTGGGCACGTGACTGATCATGCACTGATCACGTAATTGATCCTGCACTGATCACTGTGGGCTGATCACACATGTATCACGTGACTGATCATGCACTGATCACGTGGCTCTTCATGCACTGATCATGTGGCTATCATGCACTGATTCACGTAGCTATCATGCACTGATCACGTGGGCTGATCACGCAATGATCACGTAGCTACCATGTACTGGTCGATGTGACTGATCATGCACTGATCACATAATTGATCCTGCACTGATCACATGGCTCATCACGCACTGATCCGGTGGCTGATCACACACGTATCACGTGACTGATCATGTACAGATCACGTAAATAATCATGAAGTGATCACGTGGCTATCCTGCACTGATCACGTGGATAACATGCACTGATCACGTGGCTGATCACACACGTATCACGTGACTGATCATGCACTGATCACGTGGCTATCATGCACTGATCACGTGGCTGTCATGCACTGCTCACGTGGCTGATCATGCAATGATCACGTAGCTACCATGCACTGGTCACGTGACTGATCATGCACTGATCAGGTAATTGATCATGCACTGATCACGTGACTGATCATGCACTGATCACGTGGCTATAATGCACTGCTCATGTGGCTGATCATGCACTGATCACGTAATTGATCATGCACTGATCACGTGGCTGATCATACACTGAACACGTGACTAATCATGCACTGATCACGTAATTGATCATGCACTGATCACATGGCTGATCATACACTGCTCACGTAACTGATCATGCACTGATCACGTCTGATCATGCAATGATTCATGTAGCTACCATGTACTGGTCCCGTGTGTGACCATGCACTGATCACGTAATTGATCATGCACTGATCACGTGGCTGATCATGCAATGATCACGCAGCTACCATGTACTGGTCACATGACTGATCATGCACTGATCACATAATTGATCAT
>NW_020191652.1:0-1630 GCF_002263795.3 Bos taurus | reverse complement strand
CCCAGTCTCCTGCGCACGGATGCCTTGCCATCTGAACCAGGACATTGCTAATTCCCTAGGCAAAATACAAAGAATAGAGCTCGTGTTCTACTAAATGGAAAGATGATTTCAAAAACAGAAGCTGTCCTTTGTTGGTATCTTTGAATCTTTATGTAGTTTTCGTTGATTTTTACTGTTAAGGCTAACTGAACAAGGCAAGAGAGAAACGCCAGAATTGCATAAAGCACATTGACGGTTTTTGAAAGAAACTATGTGAGGGTGAAAGCTTCTCTTCGCTTTTGAGAGATGGTTAAGATGGAAAATCTGATTCAAACCAACATATGACTTTTGTGCACTTATCTTTCAAATCTCCATGACAAAACCCTAAGGGGCGTCCAGGAAGAAAGGGAGTTAGACGGGGCAGACAAAAAGAGGCAACCTTTCCCCTTGGTGCCGATCAGGCAACCAGGCTGCTTAGTTCCTTCCATTCTCAAGGACTATCATCTGGGCTTCTCTGGTTTGTCTGATTCTTGTTTCGGGGACCGTTTCTCGTCACAAGGTGCTGTCAACAGTGGGGTTCGGGGGTGTGTGTGTGTGTGAGGGGGGGGGAGCCCTTCTTTCCATCCACATGGAGACCCAGTGGACAATCAGCCCTGCCACTGCATTGAGTGTTGCAGCAACATATCAACGGTAATGCGGGTGAACAACACGTATTCCTGGAATGCACTCCGTTGGCTACTGACTGTGTGTGGTGGTGGTCTGGAACCTAGACCTGGAAGCTTTCTGGGATGATTGCAAATGACACCGAAATCTGAGGACGATGGAAGATCTTCACATTTCTGCAAGAGCCACACACCTCCAGAAGGAACCACAAGACTTGCCTGAAATGGTCAAGGTATAAGTCTTTGGACTCACGTTGGACAGGAGTCTCCACCTTTAGGCTATGGAAGTCAAACGATCTTTCTTTGAAATGAAAATGGAGCATACTGAACGTTCACATGCTTCTAGAGCATTTGAAAAGCCCTAACTTGTAGAAATCTGCTGTACGAGTTCCTTGAAAGCAAGGAACCTCTTGTATGGATATGTCTTCATGCCTTTAGATTGTGCCTCGAATATAGTGTACACATCAACCAGGAAAGGAAAGAATTGACTCGCCAAATAGACAAAGAGATCAAAAGTGCCGAGCCAAGTGACCCCTTGAGGCGTCCAAGAGCTTTTTCTGTCTTTCACACACTAAGTAAATACTGAGGCACCTACGATGAGCTAGGAGGCATGTAATAAGTTTCAGGGAATAGAAGGCGGAGAGAAGAAGACACAGAGTTTCCTAGCTTTCACTGAGACGACTCTAATAGATACATCACAGGCAGATCCTTTGAGAACCTATAGAGGGGCCTCTTCCCTCACCACAAAACCTGGGTGTCAGGGAAGGCTTTCCAGAGGCACCATTTCGTTGAGGTCCATAGGTTGAACCTAGGTAAACCAGGGTTGAGATGCAGGAAGAATTTCAGGCAGGGAAAATAGCATCTTGGAAGGCTAGGTGACCAGGGAAACTTAGGACATTCAAGAAACGAAAAATGCCCTATGGGATGGAAGCCAAAGAGTGCAGAGGGCATTCCAGGCAAAAGACATCAGAGAAGAACGTGAGGAGCAA
>NW_020191651.1:0-46381 GCF_002263795.3 Bos taurus | reverse complement strand
TCATGTTTGCTTTCATACTACTGATCAATGTGCCTCTGGAGGCAATAAACAAAGAGCTGAGTAGGCACGAATCAAACAGTCAGCAGGCAAAAATCATGGAACTCATCTGTGGAGGAATCATGCTGCTCAGCTGGCAATAATCAAGCAGCTGAGGCAGGCAGGAATACACAGCACAGCTGGCAATTGTCAAGCAGATGACAGGCAAGGAATCATGTAGCTCAGCTGGCAATTGTCAAGGCAGATGGGCAGACAGGAATAACGCAGCTCAGCAGGCCCTGATCAGGTGACGAGAATTGCATCTGTTCACGTGGCCTATCATGCACTAATCACGTGACTGATCAGAACTGATCAGTGGCCTGATCATGCAATGACATGTAGCTACCATGTACTGGTCACGTGACTGACATGCATGACACTAATTAAATCCTGCACTTGATCACCTGACTCATCATGCACTGATCACGTCGCTGATCACACACGTATCACGTGACTGATCATGCACTGATCACGTGGCTATCATGCACTAATCACGTGCTTAATCAATTCACTTGATCAACGTGGATATCAGCACTGATCACGTGGCCGATCACACACGTATCACATGACTGTCATGCACTGATACGTGGCTATCCATGCACTGATCACGTGGCTGATCATGCAATGATCCACGTAGCTACAATGTACTGGTCAGTGACTGAAATCATCAACTGATGAACGTAATTGATCAATTGCACTGATCATGTGGCTGATCATGCACTGTCACGTGACTGGATCATGCACTGATCAACGGGTGGCTGACATGCACTGATCACGTGGCTATCATGCACTTTATCACATGGCTGTCATACACTGATCATATATCTACCATGTACCGGGTCACGTGAATGAAAAACAACGCCATCAGTGACCTGAATCATGCAACTGATACGTGGCTATCATGCAACTGACCATGAGACCTGAAATCAACTGATCACGTTCTAATATGAATGATCACATGACTGCCATGCACTGATTCACGTGAATGATCATTACACTTTATATATGGGACAATGATTTCTTTATGCACTGATCACGTGGCTGATCATGCACTGATACCGTGACTGAGCATGGACTGATCACAATGGACTATCATGTTAGTGATCACGTGACTTAATGGCGCTGATAATGTGAATGATCATGCGCTGAGCATGTTTGCTATCATACACTGATCATGTGCCTCTGGAGGCAATAAACAAAGAGCTGAGTAGGCACGAATCAAACAGTCAGCAGGCAATAATCATGGAACTCAGCTGTGAGGAAATCATGCTGCTCAGCTTGGCAATAATCAAGCAGCTGAGCAGGCAGGAATTACGCAGCACAGCGGGGCAATTGTCAAGCAGATGACAGGCAGGAATCGTGCAGCTCAGCTGGCAATTGTCAAGCAGAATAGCAGACAGTAATCACGCAGCTCAGCAGGCCCTGATCACGTGACTGAGCATGCACTGTTCACGTGGCTGATCATACACTTATCACGTGATTGATCATGCACTGATCCACTTGGATATCATGCACTGATCACGTGGCTGATCATACACTGTTTACGTGTCTGACCATGCACTGATCACGTGGCTGATCATGCACTGATCAACGTGGACTGATCATGCACTGACACGTGGCTATCATGCCAGTGATACGGACTGACCATGCATGAACACGTATGACTGAATCATGCAGCTGATGATTGGCAATCATCACTGATTACTGCTGATCATACACTGATCACGTGACTGATAATGCCCTGATCAATCTGGCGTATCGTGCACTCATTACCTGCCTATTGTGGCACTGATCACGTGTTCATCAAACAACTTGATCACGAGACTGATCTTGCCACTGATACGTTGTATCAATGTCAGCTGATCACCTGACTGCCCATGCACTGATCAACGTTGGATAAACATACACTGATGCAATGCACAGATCATGCAGTGAATCACGCGGCTATCATGCACTGCTCACGTGGCTGATGCATGCATGATCACGTAGCTACCATGTACTGGTCACGTGAGTGATCAATGCACTGATCACGTAATTGATCATTACACTGATCAGGTGACTTATCATGCACGTTCACGATGACTGATCAGCACTGATCACGTGGATACATGCATGATCACGTGTTTGATCATACACTGTTCACGTGTCTGACCATGCACTGCCTCACGTGTCTGATCATACCACTGTTCACGTAACTGATCATGCACTGATCACGTGGATATCATGCACTGATCACGTTGCTGAAATGCACTGTTCTGTGCTTATCACACAAGTCATGGTGATGATTATGCACTGATCACGTGCACTTCATGCACTGATACGTCTGATCGATAATTCTGCTCACGAAAACTGATCTGAACACATCAAGGTGCTATGCATGCACTTCTCACTTGGCTGGTCATGCAATGTTCACATATGCTACCATATACTGGTCAACGTGAATGATCATGCTAGATCAGTATAATGATCATGCACTGTTTTCAGTTGACTGATCATGTACTGATCACGTGACTGATCATGCACTGATCACGTGGCTATCATGCACTGACCATGAGACTGAAAATGCACTGATCACGTCTAATCATGCACTGATCACATGACTGCCCATGCACTGATCACCGTGAATGATCATACACTAATCATGTGACAGATCATGCACTGATCACGTGGCTGATCATGCACTGATACCGTGACTGAGCATGGACTGATCACATGACTATCATGTAGTGATCACGTGACTTAATGGCGCTGATCATGTGGACTGATCATGCGCTGATCATGTTTGCTATCATACACTGATCATGTGCCTCTGGAGGCAATAAACAAAGAGCTGAGTAGGCACGAATCAAACAGTCAGCAGGCAATAATCATGGAACTCAGCTGTGAGGAATCATGCTGCTCAGCTGGCAATAATCAAGCAGCTGAGCAGGCAGGAATTACGCAGCACAGCGGGCAATTGTCAAGCAGATGACAGGCAGGAATCGTGCAGCTCAGCTGGCAATTGTCAAGCAGATGAGCAGACAGTAATCACGCAGCTCAGCAGGCCCTGATCACGTGACTGAGCATGCACTGTTCACGTGGCTGATCATACACTTATCACGTGATTGATCATTGCACTGATCACTTGGATATCATGCACTGATCACGTGGCTGATCATACACTGTTTACGTGTCTGAACATGCACTGATCACGTGGCTGATCATGCACTGATCACGTGACTGATCATGCACTGATCACGTGGCTATCATGCAGTGATCACGTGACTGACCATGCACTGATCACGTGACTGATCATGCACTGATGAGTTGGCAATCATGCACTGATTACTTGGCTGATCATACACTGATCACGTGACTGATAATGCCCTGATCATCTGGCTATCGTGCACTCATTACCTGCCTATTGTGCACTGATCACGTGTTCATCATACACTGATCACGAGACTGATCTTGCACTGATCACGTCTGTATCATGCACTGATCACCTGACTGCCCATGCACTGGATCACGTGGATAAACATACACTGATCATGTCACAGATCATGCAGTGATCACGCGGCTATCCATGCACTGCTCACGTGGCTGATCATGCAATGATCACGTAGCTACCATGTACTGGTCATGTGAGTGATCATGCACTGATCACGTAATTGATCATACACTGATCAGGTGACTTATCATTCACTGTTCACGAGGACTGATCATGCACTGATCACGTGGATATCATGCACTGATCACGTGTTTGATCATACACTGTTCACGTGTCTGACCATGCACTGCTCACGTGTCTGATCATACACTGTTCCCGTAACTGATCATGCACTGATCACGTTGGATATCATGCACTGATCACGTTGCTGAACATGCACTGTTCATGTGGCTTATCACACAACTGTCATGTGACTGATCACTGCACTGATCACGTGGCACTCATGCACTGATCACGTGGCTGATCATATTCTGCTCACGAAACTGATCATGAACACATTCAGGTGGCTATCATGCTCTTCTCACTTGGCTGTCATGCAATGCTTCACATAGCTACCATATACTGGTCACGGACTGATCATGCTGAGATCACGTAAATGATCATTGCACTGTTCAGTTGACTGATCATGTACTGATCACGTGACTGATCATGCACTGATCACGTGGATATCATGCACTGAACATGAGACTGAAAATGCACTGATCACGTCTAATCATGCACTGATCACATGACTGCCCATGCACTGATCACGTGAATGATCATACACTAATCATGTGACAGATCATGCACTGATCACGTGGCTGATCATGCAGTGATACCGTGACTGAGCATGGACTGATCACATGACTATCATGTAGTGATCACGTGACTTAATGGCGCTGATCATGTGACTGATCATGCGCTGATCATGTTTGCTATCATACACTGATCATGTGCCTCTGGAGGCAATAAACAAAGAGCTGAGTAGGCACGAATCATACAGTCAGCAGGCAATAATCATGGAACTCAGCTGTGAGGAATCATGCTGCTCAGCTGGCAATAATCAAGCAGCTGAGCAGGCAGGAATTACGCAGCACAGCTGGCAATTGTCAAGCAGATGACAGGCAGGAATCGTGCAGCTCAGCTGGCAATTGTCAAGCAGATGATCAGACAGTAATCACGCAGCTCAGCAGGCCCTGATCACGTGATTGAGCATGCACTGTTCACCTGGCTGATCATACACTGATCACGTGATTGATCATGCACTGATCACTTGGATATCATGCACTGATCACGTGGCTGATCATACACTGTTCATGTGTCTGACCATGCACTGATCACGTGGCTGATCATACACTGCTCACGTGACTGATCATGCACTGATCACGTGGCTGATCATGCACTGTTCACGAGACTCATCATGCACTGATCAAGTGGATATCATGCACTGATCACGTGTTTGATCATACACTGTTCACGTGTCTGACCATGCACTGCTCACGTGGCTGATCATACACTGTTCACGTAACTGATCATGCACTGATCACGTGGATATCATGCACTGATCACGTGGCTGATCATACTCTGCTCACGTAACTGATCATGCACACATCATGTGGCTATCATACACTTCCCACCTGACTGGTCATGCAATGTTCACGTAGCTACCATGTACTGGTCACGTGACTGATCATGCTCAGATCACGTAAATGATCATGCACTGTTCAGTTGACTGATCATGTACTGATCACGTGACTGATCATGCACTTATCACGTGGCTATCATGCCCTGCTCACGTGGCTGATCATGCAATGAACACGTAGCGACCATGTACTGGTCACGTGACTGATCATGCATGATCACGTAATTAATCCTGCACTGATCACCTGACTCATCATGCACTGATCACGTGGCTGATCACACACGTATCACGTGACTGATCATGCACTGATCACGTGGCTATCATGCACTCATCACGTGGCTATCATTCACTGATCACGTGGATATCATGCACTGATCACGTGGCTGATCATGCAATGATCACGTAGCAACCATGTACTGGTCACGTTACTGATCATGCTCAGATCACGTAAATGATCATGCACTGTTCAGTTGACTGAACATGTACTGATCATGTGGCTATCATGAAGTACTCACGTGGCTGATCATGCAAAGATCACGTAGCAACCATGTCCTGGTCACGTGACTGATCATGCACTGATCACATGGCTATCATGCACTAATCACGTGGCTATCATTCACTGATCACGTGGCTATCATGCACTGATCACGTGGCTGATCATGCAATGATCACGTAGCTACAATATACTGGTCACCTGACTGATCATGGACTGATCACGTAATTGATCATGCACTGATCATGTGGCTGATCATGCACTGAACACGTGAATAATCATGCACTGATCACGTGACTGATCATGCACTGATCATGTGGCTATCATGCACTGCTAACTTGGCTGATCATGCAATGATCACGCAGCTACCATGAACTGGTCACGTGACTGATCATGCACTGATGACGTAATTGATCATGCACTGATCATGTGGCTGATCATGCACTGATGACGTAATTGATCATGCACTGATCACGTGGCTGATCACGCAATGATCACGTAGCAACCATGTACTGGTCATGTGACTGATCATGCACTGATCACGTAATTGATCCGGCATTGATCACATGGCTCATCCCGCACTCATCCGGTGGGTGATCACACACGTATCACGTGACTGATCATGTACAGATCACGTAAATAATCATGAAGTGATCACGTGGCTATCCTGCACTTATCAGGTGGATAACATGCACTGATCACGTGGCTGATCACACACGTATCACGTGACTGATCATGCACTGATCACGTGGCTATCATGCACTTATCACGTGGCTATCATGCACTGATCACGTGGCTGATCATGCAATGATCATGTAGCTACCATGCACTGGTCACGTGACTGATCATGCACTGATCAGGTAACTGATCATGCACTGATCACGTGACTGATCATGCACAGATCACGTGACTGATCATGCACTGATCACGTGGCTATCATGCACTGCTCACGTGGCTATCATGCACTGATCTTGTGTCTGATCATGCACTCAACACGTGGCTATCATGCACTGCTCACGTGGCTGATCATGCAGTGATGACGTGGCTATCATGCACTACTCACGTGGCTGATCATGCACTGGTCACGTGGCTGATCATGCCCTGATCAAGTGGCTATCATGCACTGATCACGTGGCTGATCATGCAATGATCATGAAGCTACCATGTACCGTTCACTTGACCGATCATACTCCCATCAGGTGACTGATCATGCACTGATCACGTGGCTATATTGCACTGCTAACGTGGCTGATCATACACTGATCACCTGCCTGGTCATGCACAGATCAGGTGACTAATCATGAACTGATTACGTAGCTATCATGTAATGATCACCTGGCTGATCATGCACTGATCATTTGGCTATCATGCAATGATAACGTGGCTATCATGCACTGATCACGTGGCTCATCATGCACTGATACCGTGACTGAGCATGGACTGATCACATGACTATCATGTAGTGATCACGTGACTTAATGGCGCTGACCATGTGACTGATCATGCGCTGATCATGTTTGCTTTCATACACTGATCATGTGCCTCTGGAGGCAATAAACAAAGAGCTGAGTAGGCACGAATCAAACAGTCAGCAGGCAAAAATCATGGAACTCATCTGTGAGGAATCATGCTGCTCAGCTGGCAATAATCAAGCAGCTGAGCAGGCAGGAATTACACAGCACAGCTGGCAATTGTCAAGCAGATGACAGGCAGGAATCATGCAGCTCAGCTGGCAATTGTCAAGCAGATGAGCAGACAGGAATCACGCAGCTCAGCAGGCCCTGATAAGGTGACTGAGAATGCACTGTTCACGTGGCTGATCATATTCTGCTCACATAACTGATCATGCACACATCAGGTGGCTATCATGCACTTGTCACCTGGCTGGTCATGGAATATTCACGTAGCTACCATATACTGGTCACGTGACTGATCATGCACAGATCACGTAAATGATCATGCACTGTTCACGTGACTGATCATGCACTGTTCACATGACTGATCATGCACTGATCACGTGAGTGATCATGCACTGATCTCGTTGCTATCATGCACGGTTCACATGGCTGATCATGCAATGATCACGTAGCTACCATGTACTGGTCACGTGACTATCATGCACTGATCATGTAATTGATCATGCACTGATCAAGTGGCTGATCATACACTGATCACGTGACTGATCATGCACTGATCACGTGGCTGATCATGCAATGATCATGTAGCTACCATGTACTGGTCACGTGACTGATCATGCACTGATCACGTAATTGATCATGCACTGATCACGTGGCTGATCATGCACTAATCACGTGACTGGTCATGCACTGATCACGTGGCTGATCATGCACTGATCACGTGACTGATCATGCACACATCACGTGGCTATCATGCACTGCACACGTGGCTCGTCATGCAATGATCACGTAGCTACCATATACTGGTCACGCGACTGATCATGCACAGATCACGTAAATGATCATGCACTGTTCCCGAGACTGATCATGTACTGATCACGTGACTGATCATGCACTGATCACGTGGCTATCATGCTCTCCTCACGTGGGTGATCATGCAATGATCATGTAGCAACCATGTACTGGTCACCTGACTGATCATGCACTGATCATGTAATTGATCCAGCACTGATCATGTGGCTCATCATGCACTGATCACGTGACTGTTCTCAAACTGATCACTTGACTGATCATGCACTGATCACGTAGGTATCATGCACTGATCACGTGGCTGATCATACACTGTTCACGTGTCTATCATGCAGTGCTCACGTGGCTGATCCTGCAATGATCACGTAGCTTACATGTACTGGTCACGTGACTGATCATGCAATGGTAACGTAATTGATCATGCACTGATCCCGTGACTGATATTGTACTGATCACGTGATTGATCATGCACTGATCACGTGTCTATCATGCACTGCTCACGTGGCTGATCCTGCAATGATCACACAGCTACCATGTACTGGTCACATGACTGATCATGCACTGATCACATAATTGATCATGCACTGATCACCTGGCTTATCATTCAGTGATCATGTGACTGATCATGTGCTGATCATGTTTGGTGTCACACACTGATCATGTGCCTCTGGAGGCAATGAACATAGAGCTGAGTAGGCAGCAATCAGTCAGCAGGCTATAATCATGGAACTCACCTCTGAGAAATCATGCTGCGCAGCTGGCAATAATCAAGTAGATGAGCAGGCAGGAATTACGCAGCACAGGTGGCAATTGTCAAGGAGATGACAGGCAGGAATCGTGCAGCTCAGCTGGAAATTGTCAAGCAGATGAGCAGACAGTAATCACGCAGCCCAGCAGGCCCTGATCACGTGACTGAGCATTCACTGTTCACGTGGATGATCACACACCTATCACGTGACTGATCATGCACTGATCATGTGACTGATCATGCACTGATGACGTGGCTATAATGCACTGATCACTTGGCTGGACATACACTGATCACGTGCCTGGTCATGCACTGATCACGTGGCTGATCATGCACTGATCACGTGACTGATCATGCACTGATCTTGTGTCTGATCATGCACTCAACACGTGGCTATCATGCACTGCTCACGTGGCTGATCATGCAGTGATGACGTGGCTATCATGCACTACTCACGTGGCTGATCATGCACTGGTCACGTGGCTGATCATGCCCTGATCAAGTGGCTATCATGCACTGATCACGTGGCTGATCATGCAATGATCATTAAGCTACCATGTACCGTTCACTTGACCGATCATACTCCCATCAGGTGACTGATCATGCACTGATCACGTGGCTATATTGCACTGCTAACGTGGCTGATCATACACTGATCACCTGCCTGGTCATGCACAGATCAGGTGACTAATCATGAACTGATTACGTAGCTATCATGTAATGATCACCTGGCTGATCATGCACTGATCATTTGGCTATCATGCAATGATAACGTGGCTATCATGCACTGTTCACGTGGCTCATCATGCACTGATACCGTGACTGAGCATGGACTGATCACATGACAATCATGTAGTGATCACGTGACTTAATGGCGCTGACCATGTGACTGATCATGCGCTGATCATGTTTGCTTTCATACACTGATCATGTGCCTCTGGAGGCAATAAACAAAGAGCTGAGTAGGCACGAATCAAACAGTCAGCAGGCAAAAATCATGGAACTCAGCTGTGAGGAATCATGCTGCTCAGCTGGCAATAATCAAGCAGCTGAGCAGGCAGGAATTACACAGCACAGCGGGCAATTGTCAAGCAGATGACAGGCAGGAATCATGCAGCTCAGCTGGCAATTGTCAAGCAGATGAGCAGACAGGAATCACGCAGCTCAGCAGGCCCTGATCAGGTGACTGAGAATGCACTGTTCACGTGGCTGATCATACACTGCTCACGTAACTGATCATGCACTGATCACGTAATTGATCATGCACTGATCACGTGGCTGATCATGCAATGATCATGTAGCTACCATGTTCTGGTCCGGTGAGTGACCATGCACTGATCACGTAAATGATCATGCACTGATCACGTGGCTGATCATGCACTGAACACATGACTGATCATGCACAGATCACGTGACTGATCATGCACAGATCACGTGACTGATCATGCACTGATCACGTGGCTATCACGCACTGCTCACGTGGCTGATCATGCGATGATCACGCAGCTACCATGTACTGGTCACATGACTGATCATGCGCAGATCACGTGACTGATCATGCAGTGATCACGTGGCTATCGTGCACTACTCATGTGGCTGACCATGCAATGATCATGTAGCAACCATGTACCGGTCACGTGAATGATCATACACCCATCAGGTGACTGATCATGCACTGATCACGTGGCTATCATGCACTGATCACGAGACTCATCATGTACTGATCACGTCTATATCATGCACTGATCACATGACTGCCCATGCACTGATCACGTGGATGATCATACACTAATCATGTGACAGATCATGCACTGATCACGTGGCTGATCATGCAGTGATACCGTGACTGAGCATGGACTGATCACATGACTATCATGTAGTGATCACGTGACTTAATGGCGCTGATCATGTGACTGATCATGCGCTGATCATGTTTGCTATCATACACTGATCATGTGCCTCTGGAGGCAATAAACAAAGAGCTGAGTAGGCACGAATCATACAGTCAGCAGGCAATAATCATGGAACTCAGCTGTGAGGAATCATGCTGCTCAGCTGGCAATAATCAAGCAGCTGAGCAGGCAGGAATTACGCAGCACAGCTGGCAATTGTCAAGCAGATGACAGGCAGGAATCGTGCAGCTCAGCTGGCAATTGTCAAGCAGATGATCAGACAGTAATCACGCAGCTCAGCAGGCCCTGATCACGTGATTGAGCATGCACTGTTCACCTGGCTGATCATACACTGATCACGTGATTGATCATGCACTGATCACTTGGATATCATGCACTGATCACGTGGCTGATCATACACTGTTCATGTGTCTGACCATGCACTGATCACGTGGCTGATCATACACTGCTCACGTGACTGATCATGCACTGATCACGTGGCTGATCATGCACTGTTCACGAGACTCATCATGCACTGATCAAGTGGATATCATGCACTGATCACGTGTTTGATCATACACTGTTCACGTGTCTGACCATGCACTGCTCACGTGGCTGATCATACACTGTTCACGTAACTGATCATGCACTGATCACGTGGATATCATGCACTGATCACGTGGCTGATCATACTCTGCTCACGTAACTGATCATGCACACATCATGTGGCTATCATACACTTCCCACCTGACTGGTCATGCAATGTTCACGTAGCTACCATGTACTGGTCACGTGACTGATCATGCTCAGATCACGTAAATGATCATGCACTGTTCAGTTGACTGATCATGTACTGATCACGTGACTGATCATGCACTTATCACGTGGCTATCATGCCCTGCTCACGTGGCTGATCATGCAATGAACACGTAGCGACCATGTACTGGTCACGTGACTGATCATGCATGATCACGTAATTAATCCTGCACTGATCACCTGACTCATCATGCACTGATCACATCGCTGATCACACACGTATCACGTGACTGATCATGCACTGATCACGTGGCTATCATGCACTAATCACGTGGCTATCATTCACTGATCACGTGGATATCATGCACTTATCACATGGCCGATCACACACGTATCACATGACTGATCATGCACTGATCACGTGGCTATCATGCACTGATCACGTGGCTGATCATGCAATGATCACGTAGCTACAATGTACTGGTCACGAGACTGATCATGCACTGATCACGTAATTGATCATGCACTGATCACGTGGCTGATCATGCACTGAACACGTGAATAATCTGCACTGATCACGTGACTGATCATGCACTGATCACGTGGCTATCATGCACTGCTAACTTGGCTGATCATGCAATGATCACGCAGCTACCATGTACTGGTCACGTGACTGATCATGCACTGATGACGTAATTGATCATGCACTGATCATGTGGCTGATCATGCACTGATCACGTGGCTGATCATGCACTGATCACGTGGCTATCATGTACTTATCACATGGCTGGTCATACACTGATCATATATCTACCATGTACCGGTCACGTGAATGATAATACCCCATCAGGTGGACTGATCATGCCACTGATCACGTGGCTATCATGCACTGACCATGAGACTGAAAATGCACTGATCAACGTCTAATCATGCACTGATCACATGACTGCCCATGCACTGATCACGTGAATGATCATACACTAATCATGTGACAGATCAGCACTGATCAACGTGGCTGATCATGCACTGATACCGTGACTGAGCATGGACTGATCACATGCTATCATGTAGTGATCAACGTGACTTAATGGCGCTGATCATGTGGACTGATCATGCGCTGATCATGTTTGCTATCATAACACTGATCATGTGCCTCTGGAGGCAATAAACAAAGAGCTGAAGTAGGCACTAATCAAACAGTCAGCAGGCAATAATCATGGAACCTCAGCTTGTGAGGAATCATTGCTGCTCAGCTGGCAATAATCAAGCAGCTGAGGCAGGCAGGAATTACGCAGCACAGCGGCAATTGTCAAGCAGATGACAGGCAGGATCGTGCAGCTCAGCTGGCAATTGTCAAGCAGATGAGCAGACAGTAATCACGCAGCTCAGCAGGCCCTGATCACGTGACTGAGCATGCACTGTTCACGGTGGCTGATCATACACTTATCACGTGATTGATCATGCACTGATTCACTTGGATATCATGCACTGATCACGTGGCTGATCATACACTGTTTACGTGTCTGACCATGCAACTGATCACGTGGCTGAATCATGCACTGATCACGTGGACTGATCATGCACTGATCACGTGGCTATCATGCACTGATCACGTGACTGATCATGCACTGATCACGTGACTGACCATGCACTGATCACGTGACTGATCATGCACTGATGAGTTGGCAATCATGCACTGATTACTTGGCTGATCATACACTGATCACGTGACTGATAATGCCCTGATCATCTGGCTATCGTGCACTCATTACCTGCCTATCGTGCACTGATCACGTGGTTGATCATACACTGATCACGAGACTGATCTTGCACTGATCACGTCTGTATCATGCACTGATCACCTGACTGCCCATGCACTGATCACGTGGATAAACATACACTGATCATGTCACAGATCATGCAGTGATCACGCGGCTATCATGCACTGCTCACGTGGCTGATCATGCAATGATCACGTAGCTACCATGTACTGGTCACGTGAGTGATCATGCACTGATCACGTAATTGATCATACACTGATCAGGTGACTTATCATGCACTGTTCACGAGACTGATCATGCACTGATCACGTGGATATCATGCACTGATCACGTGTTTGATCATACACTGTTCACGTGTCTGACCATGCACTGCTCACGTGTCTGATCATACACTGTTCACGTAACTGATCATGCACTGATCACGTGGATATCATGCACTGATCACGTGGCTGAACATGCACTGTTCATGTGGCTTATCACACAACCTGTCATGTGACTGATCATGCACTGATCACGTGGCACTCATGCACTGATCACGTGGCTGATCATATTCTGCTCACGAAAACTGATCATGAACACATCAGGTGGCTATCATGCACTTCTCACTTGGCTGGTCATGCAATGTTCACATAGCTACCATATACTGGTCACGTGACTGATCATGCTGAGATCACGTAAATGATCATGCACTGTTCAGTTGACTGATCATGTACTGATCACGTGACTGATCATGCACTGATCACGTGGATATCATGCACTGAATCACGTGGCTGAACATGCACTGTTCACGTGGCTTACCCGCACACCTGTCACGTGACTGATCATGCACTGATCACGTGGCACTCATGCACTTGATCACGTGGCTGATCATACTCTGCCTCACGTAACTGATCATGCACACATCACGTGGCTATCATGCACTTCTCACCTGGCTGGTCATGCAATGTTCACGTAGCTACCATATACTGGTCACTTGACTGATCATGCTCAATCACGTAAATGATCATGCACTGTTCAGTTGACTGATCATGTACTGATCACGTGACTGATCATGGCACTGATCACGTGGTATCATGCCCTGCTCACGTGGCTGATCATGCAATGAACACGTAGCGACCATGTACTGGTCACGTGACTGATCATGCACTGATCACGTAATTAATCCTGCACTGATCACTGACTCATCATGCACTGATCACGTGCTGATCACACACGTATCACGTGACTGATCATGCACTGATCACGTGGCTATCATGCACTATCAGTGGCTATCATTCACTGATCACGTGGATATCATGCACTGATCACGTGGCTGATCATGCAATGATCACGTAGCAACCATGTCCTGGTCACGTGACTGATCATGCACTGATCACATGGCTATCATGCACTAATCACGTGGCTATCATGCACTGATCACGTGGCTATCATGCACTGATCACGTGGCTGATCATGCAATGATCACGTAGCTAACAATATACTGGTCACCTGACTGATCATGGACTGATCACGTAATTGATCATGCACTGATCATGTGGCTGATCAGGCACTGAACACGTGAATAATCATGCACTGAATCACGTGACTGATCATGCACTGATCATGTGGTTATCATGCACTGCTAACTGGCTGATCATGCAATGATACACGCAGCTACCTGAACTGGTCACGTGACTGATCATGCACTGATGACGTAATTGATCATGCACTGATCATGTGCTGATCATGCACTGATGACGTAATTGATTCATGCACTGATCACGTGGCTGATCACGCAATGATCACGTAGCAAGCATGTACTGGTCATGTGACTGATCATGCCACTGATCACGTAATTGATCCGGCATTGATCACATGGCTCATCACGCACTCATGCCGGTGGTGATCACACACGTATCACGTGACTGATCATGTACAGATCACGTAATAATCATGAAGTGATCACGTGGCTATCCTGCACTTATCAGGTGGATAACATGCACTGATCACGTGGCTGATCACACACGTATCACGTGACTGATGATGCACTGATCACGTGGCTATCATGCCACTTATCACGTGGCTATCATGCACTGATCACGTGGCTGATCATGCAATGATCTGTAGCTACCATGCACTGGTCACGCTGACTGATCATGCACTGATCAGGTAATTGATCATGCACTGATCACGTGACTGATCATGCACTGATCACGTGGCTATCATGCACTGCTCACGTGGCTATCATGCACTGATCTTGTGTCTGATCATGCACTCAACACGTGGCTATCATGCACTGCTCACGTGGCTGATCATGCAGTGATGACGTGGCTATCATGCACTACTCACGTGGCTGATCATGCACTGGTCACGTGGCTGATCATGCCCTGATCAAGTGGCTATCATGCACTGATCACGTGGCTGATCATGCAATGATCATGAAGCTACCATGTACCGTTCACTTGACCGATCATACTCCCATCAGGTGACTGATCGTTGCACTGAATCACGTGGCTATATTGCACTGCTTAACGTGGCTGATCATACACTGATCACCTGCCTGGTCATGCACAGATCAGGTGACTAATCATGAACTGATTACGTAGCTATCATGTAATGATCCACCTGGCTGATCATGCACTGATCATTTGGCTATCATGCAATGATAACGTGGCTATCATGCACTGATCACGTGGCTCATCATGCACTGATACCGTGACTGAGCATGGACTGATCACATGACTATCATGTAGTGATCACGTGACTTAATGGCGCTGACCATGTGACTGATCATGCGCTGATCATGTTTGCTTTCATACCACTGATCATGTGCCTCTGGAGGCAATAAACAAAGAGCTGAGTAGGCACGAATCAAACAGTCAGCAGGCAAAAATCTTGGAACTCATCTGTGAGGAATCATGGTGCTCAGCTGGCAATAATCAAGCAGCTGAGCAGGCAGGAATTACACAGCACACTGGCATTGAAGATGGCGTTGATCAACTAAGCTGGAATTGTCAGCACAGGCGGAAATCATGCAGGTCTCAGACTGGCATACGTGATCATTGCATGATCAGCCTGTGAACCGTGCAATGATAGCAACGAGATCAGTGCATGATCACTCACGTGATCAGTGCATGATCAGTCATGTGACAGTGCATGATCAGTCACGTGAACAGTGCATGATCATTACGTGATCTGTGCATGATCAGTCACGTGACCAGTATATGGTAGCTACGTGAATATTCCATTGGACAGCCAGGTGACAAAGTGCATGATAGCCACCTGATGTGTGCATGATCAGTTATGTGAGCAGAATATGATCAGCCACGTGAACAGTGCATTCTCAGTCACCTTATCAGGGCCTGCTGAGCTGCGTGATTCCTGTCTGCTCATCTGCTTGACAATTGCCAGCTGAGCTGCATGATTCCTGCCTGTCATCTGCTTGACAATTGCCAGCTGTGCTGTGTAATTCCTGCCTGCTCAGCTGCTTGATTATTGCCAGCTGAGCAGCATGATTCCTCACAGATGAGTTCCATGATTTTTGCCTGCTGACTGTTTGATTCGTGCCTACTCAGCTCTTTGTTTATTGCCTCCAGAGGCACATGATCAGTGTATGAAAGCAAACATGATCAGCGCATGATCAGTCACATGGTCAGCGCCATTAAGTCACGTGATCACTACATGATAGTCATAGTGATCAGTCCATGCTCAGTCACAGGTATCAGTGCATGATGAGCCACGTGATCAGTGCATGATAGCCACGTTATCATTGCATGATAGCAAATGATCAGTGCATGATCAGCCAGGTGATCATTACATGATAGCTACGTAATCAGTTCATGATTAGTCACCTGATCTGTGCATGACCAGGCAGGTGATCAGTGTATGATCAGCCACGTTAGCAGTGCAATATTAGCCACGTGATCAGTGCATGATCAAGTTCACCTGATGGGAGTATGATCGGTCAAGTGAATGGTACATGGTAGCTTCATGATCATTGCATGATCAGCCACGTGATCAGTGCATGATAGCCACTTGATCAGGGCATGATCAGCCACGTGACCAGTGCATGATCAGCCACGTGAGTAGTGCATGATAGCCACGTCATCACTGCATGATCAGCCACGTGAGCAGTGCATGATAGCCACGTGTTGAGTGCATGATCAGACCACAAGATCAGTGCATGATAGCCACGTGAGCAGTGCATGATAGCCACGTGATCAGTGCATGATCAGTCACGTGATCTGTGCATGATCAGTCACGTGATCAGTGCGTGATCAGTGCATTATCAGTTACCTGATCAGTGCATGATCAGTCACGTGACCAGTGCATGGTAGCTACATGATCATTGCATGATCAGCCACGTGATCAGTGCATGATAGCCACGTGATAAGTGCATGATAGCCACGTGATCAGTGCATGATCAGTCACGTGATACGTGTGTGATCAGCCACGTGATCAGTGCATGTTATCCACCTGATAAGTGCAGGATAGCCACGTGATCACTTCATGATTATTTACGTGATCTGTACATGATCAGTCACGTGATACGTGTGTGATCACCCACCGGATGAGTGCGGGATGAGCCATGTGATCAATGCCGGATCAATTACGTGATCAGTGCATGATCAGTCACATGACCAGTACATGGTTGCTAACGTGATCATTGCGTGATCAGCCACGTGATCAGTGCATGATCAATTACGTCATCAGTGCATGATCAGCCACATGATCAGTGCATGATCAATTACGTCATCAGTGCATGATCAGTCACGTGACCAGTTCATGGTAGCTGCGTGATCATTGCATGATCAGCCAAGTTAGCAGTGCATGATAGCCACATGATCAGTGCATGATCAGTCACGTGATCAGTGCATGATTATTCACGTGTTCAGTGCATGATCAGCCACATGATCAGTGCATGATCAATTACGTGATCAGTCCATGATCAGTCAGGTGACCAGTATATTGTAGCTACGTGATCATTGCATGATCAGCCACGTGATCAGTGCATGATAGCCACGTGATCAGTGAATGATAGCCACGTGATTAGTGCATGATAGCCATGTGATCAGTGCATGATCAGTCACGTGACCAGGACATGGTTGCTACGTGATCTTTGCATGATCAGCCACGTGAGTACTTCATGATAGGCCACCATGCTGCAGTACATGTTCAGTCAACTGAACAGTGCATGATCATTTACGTGATCTGAGCATGATCAGTAACGTGACCAGTACATGGTTGCTACGTGATCATTGCATGATCAGCCACGTGATCAGTGCATGATATCCACGTGATCAGTGAATGATAGCCACGTGATGAGTGCATGATAGCCACGTTTGATCAGTGCATGATCAGTCACGTGATACGTGTGTGATCAAGCCACGTGATCAGTGCATGATGAGTCAGGTGATCAGTGCAGGATTAATTACGTG
Organism: Bos taurus; assembly: GCF_002263795.3. NCBI lineage: Eukaryota > Metazoa > Chordata > Mammalia > Artiodactyla > Bovidae > Bos > Bos taurus. The sequence goes on along the minus strand of NW_020191651.1, from coordinate 27,700 downwards.
ATCATGCATGATCAGTCACGTGACCAGTACATGGTCGCTACGTGTTCATTGCATGATCAGCCACGTGAGCAGGGCATGATAGCCACGTGATAAGTGCATGATCAGTCACGTGATCAGTACAATGATCAGTCAACTGAACAGTGCATGATCATTTACGTGATCTGAGCATGATCAGTCACGTGACCAGTACATGGTAGCTACGTGAACATTGCATGACCAGTCAGGTGGGAAGTGTTATGATAGCCACATGATGTGTGCATGATCAGTTACGTGAGCAGAGTATGATCCAGCCACGTGATCAGTGCATGATATCCACGTGATCAGTGCATGATCAGTTACGTGAACAGTGTTATGATCAGCCACGTGAAGCAGTGCATGGTCAGACACGTGAACAGTGTATGATCAAACACGTGATCAGTGCATGATATCCACTTGATCAGTGCATGATGAGTCTCGTGAACTGTGCATGATCAGCCACGTGATCAGTGCATGATCAGTCACGTGAGCAGTGTATGATCAGCCACGTGATCAGTGCATGGTCAGACACATGAAACAGTGTATGATCAGCCACGTGATCAGTGCATGATATCCAAGTGATCAGTGCATGATCAATCACGTGATCAGTGTATGATCAGCCAGGTGAACAGTGCATGCTCAATCACGTGATCAGGGCCTGCTGAGCTGCGTGATTACTGTCTGATCATCTGCTTGACAATTGCCAGCTGAGCTGCACGATTCCTGCCTGTCATCTGCTTGACAATTGCCAGCTGTGCTGCGTAATTCCTGCCTGCTCAGCTGCTTGATTATTGCCAGCTGAGCAGCATGATTCCTCACAGCTGAGTTCCATGATTATTGCCTGCTGACTGTATGATTCGTGCCTACTCAGCTCTTTGTTTATTGCCTCCAGAGGCACATGATCAGTGTATGATAGCAAACATGATCAGCGCATGATCAGTCACATGATCAGCGCCATTAAGTCACGTGATCACTACATGATAGTCATGTGATCAGTCCATGCTCAGTCACGGTATCAGTGCATGATCAGCCACGTGATCAGTGCATGATCTGTCACATGATTAGTGTATGATCATTCACGTGATCAGTGCATGGGCAGTCATGTGATCAGTGCATGATTAGACGTGATCAGTGCATTTTCAGTCTCATGGTCAGTGCATGATATCCACGTGATCAGTGCATGATCAGTCACGTGATCAGTACATGATCAGTCAACTGAACAGTGCATGATCATTTACGTGATCTCAGCATGATCAGTCACGTGACCAGTATATGGTAGCTATGTGAACATTGCATGACCAGCCAAGTGAGAAGAGCATGATAGCCACCTGATGTGTTCATGATCAGTTTCGTGAGCAGAATATGATCAGCCACGTGATCAGTGCATGAGTGCCACGTGATCAGTGCATGATCAGTCACATGACAGTTGTGTGATAAGCCACATGAACAGTGCATGTTCAGCAACGTGATCAGTGCATGATATCCACGTGATCAGTGCATGATCAGTTACGGGAACAGTGTATGATCAGACACGTGAGCAGTGCATGGTCAGACACGTGAACAGTGTATGATCAAACACGTGATCAGTGCATGATATCCACGTGATCAGTGCATGATCAGTCTCGTGAACAGTGAATGATAAGTCACCTGATCAGTGTATGATCAATTACGTGATCAGTGCATGATCACTCACATGACCAGTACATGGTAGCTACGTGATCATTGCATGATCAGCCACGTGAGCAGTGCATGATAGCCGCGTGATCACTGCATGATCTGTGACATGATCAGTGTATGTTTATCCACGTGATCAGTGCATGGGCAGTCAGGTGATCAGTGCATGATACAGACGTGATCAGTGCAAGATCAGTCTCGTGATCAGTGTATGATGAACACGTGATCAGTGCACAATAGGCAGGTAATGAGTGCACGATAGCCAGATGATCAGGGCATTATCAGTCACGTGATCAGTGTATGATCAGCCAAGTAATCAGTGCATGATTGCCAACTCATCAGTGCATGATCAGTCACGTGATCAGTGCATGGTCAGTCACGTGATCACTGCATGATAGCCACGTGATCAGTGCATGATCAGTCACGTGATCAGTGCATGATCAGCCACGTGATCAGTGCATGGTCAGACACGTAAACAGTGTATGATCAGCCACGTGATCAGTGCATGATATCCAAGTGATCAGTGCATGATCAATCACGTGATAAGTGTATGATCAGCCACGTGAACAGTGCATGCTCAGTCACGTGATCAGGGCCTGCTGAGCTGCGTGATTACTGTCTGCTCATCTGCTTGACAATTGCCAGCTGAGCTGCACGATTCCTGCCTGTCATCTGCTTGACAATTGCCCGCTGTGCTGCGTAATTCCTGCCTGCTCAGCTGCTTGATTATTGCCAGCTGAGCAGCATGATTCCTCACAGCTGAGTTCCATGATTATTGCCTGCTGACTGTTTGATTCGTGCCTACTCAGCTCTTTGTTTATTGCCTCCAGAGGCACATGATCAGTGTATGATAGCAAACATGATCAGCGCATGATCAGTCCACATGATCAGCGCATTAAGTCACGTGATCACTACATGATAGTCATGTGATCAGTCCATGCTCAGTCACGGTATCAGTGCATGATCAGCCACGTGATCAGTGCATGATCTGTCACATGATTAGTGTATGATCATTCACGTGATCAGTGCATGGGCAGTCATGTGATCAGTGCATGATTAGACGTGATCAGTGCATTTTCAGTCTCATGGTCAGTGCATGATAGCCACGTGATCAGTGCATGATCAGTCACGTGATCAGTACATGATCAGTCAACTGAACAGTGCATGATCATTTACGTGATCTCAGCATGATCAGTCACGTGACCAGTATATGGTAGCTATGTGAACATTGCATGACCAGCCAAGTGAGAAGTGCATGATAGCCACCTGATGTGTTCATGATCAGTTTCGTGAGCAGAATATGATCAGCCACGTGATCAGTGCATGAGTGCCACGTGATCAGTGCATAATCAGTCACATGACAGTTGTGTGATAAGCCACATGAACAGTGCATGTTCAGCAACGTGATCAGTGCATGATATCCACGTGATCAGTGCATGATCAGTTACGTGAACAGTGTATGATCAGACACGTGAGCAGTGCATGGTCAGACACGTGAACAGTGTATGATCAAACACGTGATCAGTGCATGATATCCACGTGATCAGTGCATGATCAGTCTCGTGAACAGTGCATGATAAGTCACCTGATCAGTGTATGATCAATTACGTGATCAGTGCATGATCACTCACGTGACCAGTACATGGTAGCTACGTGATCATTGCATGATCAGCCACGTGAGCAGTGCATGATAGCCGCGTGATCACTGCATGATCTGTGACATGATCAGTGTATGTTTATCCACGTGATCAGTGCATGGGCAGTCAGGTGATCAGTGCATGATACAGACGTGATCAGTGCAAGATCAGTCTCGTGATCAGTGTATGATGAACACGTGATCAGTGCACAATAGGCAGGTAATGAGTGCACGATAGCCAGATGATCAGGGCATTATCAGTCACGTGATCAGTGTATGATCAGCCAAGTAATCAGTGCATGATTGCCAACTCATCAGTGCATGATCAGTCACGTGATCAGTGCATGGTCAGTCACGTGATCACTGCATGATAGCCACGTGATCAGTGCATGATCAGTCACGTGATCAGTGCATGATCAGCCACGTGATCAGTGCATGGTCAGACACGTAAACAGTGTATGATCAGCCACGTGATCAGTGCATGATATCCAAGTGATCAGTGCATGATCAATCACGTGATAAGTGTATGATCAGCCACGTGAACAGTGCATGCTCAGTCACGTGATCAGGGCCTGCTGAGCTGCGTGATTACTGTCTGCTCATCTGCTTGACAATTGCCAGCTGAGCTGCACGATTCCTGCCTGTCATCTGCTTGACAATTGCCCGCTGTGCTGCGTAATTCCTGCCTGCTCAGCTGCTTGATTATTGCCAGCTGAGCAGCATGATTCCTCACAGCTGAGTTCCATGATTATTGCCTGCTGACTGTTTGATTCGTGCCTACTCAGCTCTTTGTTTATTGCCTCCAGAGGCACATGATCAGTGTATGATAGCAAACATGCTCAGCGCATGATCAGTCACATTATCAGCGCCATTAAGTCACGTGATCACTACATGATAGTCATGTGATCAGTCCATGCTCAGTCACGGTATCAGTGCATGATCAGCCACGTGATCAGTGCATGATCTGTCCCATGATTAGTGTATGATCATTCACGTGATCAGTGCATGGGCAGTCATGTGATCAGTGCATGATTAGACGTGATCAGTGCATTTTCAGTCTCATGGTCAGTGCATGATAGCCACGTGATCAGTGCATGATCAGTCACCTGATGGGTGTATTATCATTCACGTGACCGGTACATGGTAGATATATGATCAGTGTATGACCAGCCATGTGATAAGTGCATGATAGCCACGTGATCAGTGCATGATCAGCCACGTGATCAGTGCATGATCAGTCACGTGATCAGTGCATGATCAGCCACATGATCAGTGCATGATCAATTACGTCATCAGTGCATGATCAGTCACGTGACCAGTACATTGTAGCTACGTGATCATTGCATGATCAGCCACGTGATCAGTGCATGATAGCCACGTGATCAGTGCATGATCAGTCATGTGATACGTGTGTGATCGGCCACGTGATCAGTGCATGATATCCACGTGATCAGTGAATGATAGCCACGTGATTAGTGCATGATAGCCACGTGATCAGTGCATGATCAGTCACGTGATACGTGTGTGATCAGCGACGTGATCAGTGCATGATGAGTCAGGTGATCAGTGCAGGATTAATTACGTGATCATGCATGATCAGTCACGTGACCAGTACATGGTAGCTACATGATCATTGCATGATCAGCCACGTGATCAGTTCATGATCAGTCACGTGATTAGTGCATGATAGCCACGTGAACAGTGCATTCTCAGTCACCTGATCAGGGCCTGCTGAGCTGCGTGATTCCTGTCTGCTCATCTGCTTGACAATTGCCAGCTGAGCTACATGATTCCTGCCTGTCATCTGCTTGACAATTGCCAGCTGTGCTGTGTAATTCCTGCCTGCTCAGCTGCTTGATTATTGCCAGCTGAGCAGCATGATTCCTCACAGATGAGTTCCATGATTTTTGCCTGCTGACTGTTTGATTCGTGCCTACTCAGCTCTTTGTTTATTGCCTCCAGAGGCACATGATCAGTGTATGAAAGCAAACATGATCAGCGCATGATCAATCACATGGTCAGCGCCATTAAGTCACGTGATCACTACATGATAGTCATGTGATCAGTCCATGCTCAGTCACGGTATCAGTGCATGATGAGCCACGTGATCAGTGCATGATAGCCACGTTATCATTGCATGATAGCCAAATGATCAGTGCATGATCAGCCAGGTGATCATTACATGATAGCTACGTAATCAGTTCATGATTAGTCACCTGATCTGTGCATGACCAGGCAGGTGATCAGTGTATGATCAGCCACGTTAGCAGTGCAATATAGCCACGTGATCAGTGCATGATCAGTCACCTGATGGGAGTATGATCGGTCAAGTGAACGGTACATGGTAGCTTCATGATCATTGCATGATCAGCCACGTGATCAGTGCATGATAGCCACTTGATAAGGGCATGATCAGCCACGTGATCGGTGCATGATCAGTCACGTGACCAGTACATGATCAGTCACGTGAACAGTGCATGATCATTTACGTGATCTGTGCATGATCAGTCACGTGACCAGTATATGGTGGCTTCTTGATCATTCCATGACGAACCACGTGAGCAGTGCCTGATAGCCACGTGATGTGTGCATGATGAGTTACATGAGCAGAGTATGATCAGCCACGTGATCAGTGCATGAGTGCCACGTGATCAGTGCATGATATGTCATGTGACAGGTGTGTGATCAGCCACGTGAACCGTGCATGTTCAGCCACGTATTCAGTGCATGATAGCCACGTGATCAGTGCATGATCAGTTACGTGATCAGTGCATGATCAGTTACGTGAGAAGTGTATGATCAGCCACGTGATCAGTGCATGGTCAGACACGTGAACAGTGTATGATTAGCCACGTGATCAGTGCATGATATCCAAGTGATCAGTGCTTGATCAGTTACGTGAGAAGTGTATGATCAGCCACGTGATCAGTGCATGGTCAGACACGTGAACAGTGTATGATTAGCCACGTGATCAGTGCATGATATCCAAGTGATCAGTGCTTGATCAATCACGTGATCTGTGTATGATCAGCCAGGTGAACAGTGCATGCTCAGTCACGTGATCAGGGCCTGCTGAGCTGCGTGATTACTGTCTGCTCATCTGCTTGACAATTGCCAGCTGAGCTGCACGATTCCTGCCTGTCATCTGCTTGACAATTGCCAGCTGTGCTGCGTAATTCCTGCCTGCTCAGCTGCTTGATTATTGCCAGCTGAGCAGCATGATTCCTCACAGCTGAGTTCCACGATTATTGCCTGCTGACTGTTTGATTTATGCCTACTCAGCTCTTTGTTTATTGCCTCCAGAGGCACATGATCAGTGTATGATAGCAAACATGCTCAGCGCATGATCAGTCACATTGTCAGCGCCATTAAGTCACGTGATCACTACATGATAGTCATGTGATCAGTCCATGCTCAGTCACGGTATCAGTGCATGATGAGCCACGTGATCAGTGCATGATAGCCACGTGATCATTGCATGATAGCCACGTGATCAGTGCATGATCAGCCAGGTGATCAGTGAATGATTGCTAGGTGATCAGTTCATGATTAGTCACGTGATCTGTGCATGACCAGGCAGGTGATCAGTGTATGATCAGCCACGTTAACAGTGCAATATAGCCACGTGATCAGTGCATGATCAGTCACCTGATGGATGTATGATCAGTCACGTGACCGGTACATGGTAGCTACACGATCATTGCATGATCATCCACGTGAGTAGTGCACGATAGCCACGTGATCAGTGCATGATCAGTCATGTAATCTGTGCATGACCAGGCACGGGATCAGTGTATGACCAGCCATGTGATCAGTGTATGATAGTCACGTGATCAGTGCATGATAAGTCACGTGATCAGTGCATGATCAGCCAGGTGATCAGTGAATGACTGCTACGTGATCAGTTCATGATTAGTCACGTGATCTGTGCATGACCAGGCACGTGATCAGTGTATGACCAGCCATGTGATCAGTGTATGATAGCCAGGTGATCAGTGCATGATAAGTCACGTGATCAGTGCATGATCAGTCAAGTGATCAGTGCATGATCAGCCACATGATCAATTACGTCATCAGTGCATGATCAGTCACGTGACCAGTACATGGTAGCTGCGTGATGAGTGTATGACCAGCCAAGTGATCAGTGCATGATAGGCACGTTATCACTGCATGATCAGTGACGTGATCAGTGCATGATCAGTCACGTGATCAGTGCATGATCAGCCACGTGATCAGTGCATGATCAGTCACGTGACCAGTACATGGTAGCTGCCTGATCATTTCATGATCAGCCAAGTGAGCAGTGCATGATCAGCCACGTGATCAGTGCGTGATCAGTCATGTGATCAGTACATGATCAGTCACGTGATCAGTGCATGATCATTTACGTGATCTGTGCATGATCAGTCACGTGACCAGTATATGGTAGCTACGTGAATATTCCATGACCAGCCAGGTGACAAGTGCATGATAGCCACCTGATGTGTGCATGATCAGTTATGTGAGCAGAATATGATCAGCCACGTGAACAGTGCATTCTCAGTCACCTTATCAGGGCCTGCTGAGCTGCGTGATTCCTGTCTGCTCATCTGCTTGACAATTGCCAGCTGAGCTGCATGATTCCTGCCTGTCATCTGCTTGACAATTGCCAGCTGTGCTGTGTAATTCCTGCCTGCTCAGCTGCTTGATTATTGCCAGCTGAGCAGCATGATTCCTCACAGATGAGTTCCATGATTTTTGCCTGCTGACTGTTTGATTCGTGCCTACTCAGCTCTTTGTTTATTGCCTCCAGAGGCACATGATCAGTGTATGAAAGCAAACATGATCAGTGCATGATCAGTCACATGGTCAGCGCCATTAAGTCACGTGATCACTACATGATAGTCATGTGATCAGTCCATGCTCAGTCACGGTATCAGTGCATGATGAGCCACGTGATCAGTGCATGATAGCCACGTTATCATTGCATGATAGCCAAATGATCAGTGCATGATCAGCCAGGTGATCATTACATGATAGCTACGTAATCAGTTCATGATTAGTCACCTGATCTGTGCATGACCAGGCAGGTGATCAGTGTATGATCAGCCACGTTAGCAGTGCAATATAGCCACGTGATCAGTGCATGATCAGTCACCTGATGGGAGTATGATCGGTCAAGTGAACGGTACATGGTAGCTTCATGATCATTGCATGATCAGCCACGTGATCAGTGCATGATAGCCACTTGATCAGGGCATGATCAGCCACGTGATCGGTGCATGATCAGTCACGTGACCAGTACATGATCAGTCACGTGAACAGTGCATGATCATTTACGTGATCTGTGCATGATCAGTCACGTGACCAGTATATGGTAGCTTCTTGATCATTCCATGACGAACCACGTGAGCAGTGCCTGATAGCCACGTGATGTGTGCATGATGAGTTACATGAGCAGAGTATGATCAGCCACGTGATCAGTGCATGAGTGCCACGTGATCAGTGCATGATATGTCATGTGACAGGTGTGTGATCAGCCACGTGAACCGTGCATGTTCAGCCACGTATTCAGTGCATGATAGCCACGTGATCAGTGCATGATCAGTTACGTGATCAGTGCATGATCAGTTACGTGAGAAGTGTATGATCAGCCACGTGATCAGTGCATGGTCAGACACGTGAACAGTGTATGATTAGCCACGTGATCAGTGCATGATATCCAAGTGATCAGTGCTTGATCAGTTACGTGAGAAGTGTATGATCAGCCACGTGATCAGTGCATGGTCAGACACGTGAACAGTGTATGATTAGCCACGTGATCAGTGCATGATATCCAAGTGATCAGTGCTTGATCAATCACGTGATCTGTGTATGATCAGCCAGGTGAACAGTGCATGCTCAGTCACGTGATCAGGGCCTGCTGAGCTGCGTGATTACTGTCTGCTCATCTGCTTGACAATTGCCAGCTGAGCTGCACGATTCCTGCCTGTCATCTGCTTGACAATTGCCAGCTGTGCTGCGTAATTCCTGCCTGCTCAGCTGCTTGATTATTGCCAGCTGAGCAGCATGATTCCTCACAGCTGAGTTCCACGATTATTGCCTGCTGACTGTTTGATTTATGCCTACTCAGCTCTTTGTTTATTGCCTCCAGAGGCACATGATCAGTGTATGATAGCAAACATGCTCAGCGCATGATCAGTCACATTGTCAGCGCCATTAAGTCACGTGATCACTACATGATAGTCATGTGATCAGTCCATGCTCAGTCACGGTATCAGTGCATGATGAGCCACGTGATCAGTGCATGATAGCCACGTGATCATTGCATGATAGCCACGTGATCAGTGCATGATCAGCCAGGTGATCAGTGAATGATTGCTACGTGATCAGTTCATGATTAGTCACGTGATCTGTGCATGACCAGGCAGGTGATCAGTGTATGATCAGCCACGTTAACAGTGCAATATAGCCACGTGATCAGTGCATGATCAGTCACCTGATGGATGTATGATCAGTCACGTGACCGGTACATGGTAGCTACATGATCATTGCATGATCATCCACGTGAGTAGTGCACGATAGCCACGTGATCAGTGCATGATCAGTCATGTAATCTGTGCATGACCAGGCACGGGATCAGTGTATGACCAGCCATGTGATCAGTGTATGATAGTCACGTGATCAGTGCATGATAAGTCACGTGATCAGTGCATGATCAGCCAGGTGATCAGTGAATGACTGCTACGTGATCAGTTAATGATTAGTCACGTGATCTGTGCATGACCAGGCACGTGATCAGTGTATGAACAGCCATGTGATCAGTGTATGATAGCCAGGTGATCAGTGCATGATAAGTCACGTGATCAGTGCATGATCAGTCAAGTGATCAGTGCATGATCAGCCACATGATCAATTACGTCATCAGTGCATGATCAGTCACGTGACCAGTACATGGTAGCTGCGTGATGAGTGTATGACCTGCCAAGTGATCAGTGCATGATAGGCACGTTATCACTGCATGATCAGTGACGTGATCAGTGCATGATCAGTCACGTGATCAGTGCATGATCAGCCACGTGATCAGTGCATGATCAGTCACGTGACCAGTACATGGTAGCTGCGTGATCATTTCATGATCAGCCAAGTGAGCAGTGCATGATCAGCCACGTGATCAGTGCGTGATCAGTCATGTGATCAGTACATGATCAGTCACGTGATCAGTGCATGATCATTTACGTGATCTGTGCATGATCAGTCACGTGACCAGTATATGGTAGCTACGTGAATATTCCATGACCAGCCAGGTGACAAGTGCATGATAGCCACCTGATGTGTGCATGATCAGTTATGTGAGCAGAATATGATCAGCCACGTGAACAGTGCATTCTCAGTCACCTTATCAGGGCCTGCTGAGCTGCGTGATTCCTGTCTGCTCATCTGCTTGACAATTGCCAGCTGAGCTGCATGATTCCTGCCTGTCATCTGTTTGACAATTGCCAGCTGTGCTGTGTAATTCCTGCCTGCTCAGCTGCTTGATTATTGCCAGCTGAGCACCATGATTCCTCACAGATGAGTTCCAAGATTTTTGCCTGCTGACTGTTTGATTCGTGCCTACTCAGCTCTTTGTTTATTGCCTCCAGAGGCACATGATCAGTGTATGAAAGCAAACATGATCAGCGCATGATCAGTCACATGGTCAGCGCCATTAAGTCACGTGATCACTACATGATAGTCATGTGATCAGTCCATGCTCAGTCACGGTATCAGTGCATGATGAGCCACGTGATCAGTGCATGATAGCCACGTTATCATTGCATGATAGCCAAATGATCAGTGCATGATCAGCCAGGTGATCATTACATGATAGCTACGTAATCAGTTCATGATTAGTCACCTGATCTGTGCATGACCAGGCAGGTGATCAGTGTATGATCAGCCACGTTAGCAGTGCAATATAGCCACGTGATCAGTGCACGATCAGTCACCTGATGGGAGTATGATCGGTCAAGTGAACGGTACATGGTAGCTTCATGATCATTGCATGATCAGCCACGTGATCAGTGCATGATAGCCACTTGATCAGGGCATGATCAGCCACGTGACCAGTGCATGATCAGCCACGTGAGTAGTGCATGATAGCCACGTCATCACTGCATGATCAGCCACGTGAGCAGTGCATGATAGCCACGTGTTGAGTGCATGATCAGACACAAGATCAGTGCATGATAGCCACGTGAGCAGTGCATGATAGCCACGTGATCAGTGCATGATCAGTCACGTGATCAGTGCATGATCAATTACCTGATCAGTGCATGATCAGTCACGTGACCAGTGCATGGTAGCTACAGGATCATTGCATGATCAGCCACGTGATCAGTGCATGATAGCCACGTGATAAGTGCATGATAGCCACGTGATCAGTGCATGATCAGTCACGTGATACGTGTGTGATCAGCCACGTGATCAGTGCATGTTATCCACCTGATAAGTGCAGGATAGCCACGTGATCACTTCATGATTATTTACGTGATCTGTACATGATCAGTCACGTGATACGTGTGTGATCACCCACCGGATGAGTGCGTGATGAGCCATGTGATCAATGCCGGATCAATTACGTGATCAGTGCATGATCAGTCACATGACCAGTACATGCTTGCTACGTGATCATTGCGTGATCAGCCACGTGATCAGTGCATGATCAATTACGTCATCAGTGCATGATCAGCCACATGATCAGTGCATGATCAATTACGTCATCAGTGCATGATCAGTCACGTGACCAGTTCATGGTAGCTGCGTGATCATTGCATGATCAGCCAAGTTAGCAGTGCATGATAGCCACATGATCAGTGCATGATCAGTCACGTGATCAGTGCATGATTATTCACGTGTTCAGTGCCTGATCAGCCACATGATCAGTGCATGATCAATTACGTGATCAGTCCATGATCAGTCAGGTGACCAGTATATTGTAGCTACGTGATCATTGCATGATCAGCCACGTGATCAGTGCATGATAGCCACGTGATCAGTGAATGATAGCCACGTGATTAGTGCATGATAGCCATGTGATCAGTGCATGATCAGTCACGTGACCAGGACATGGTTGCTACGTGATCATTGCATGATCAGCCACGTGATCAGTGCATGATATCCACGTGATCAGTGAATGATAGCCACGTGATTAGTGCATGATAGCCACGTGATCAGTGCATGATCAGTCACGTGATACGTGTGTGATCAGCCACGTGATCAGTGCATGATGAGTCAGGTGATCAGTGCAGGATTAATTACGTGATCAGTGCATGATCAGTCACGTGACCAGTACATGGTCGCTACGTGTTCATTGCATGATCAGCCACGTGAGCAGGGCATGATAGCCACGTGATCAGTGCATGATCAGTCACGTGATCAGTACATGATCAGTCAACTGAACAGTGCATGATCATTTACGTGATTTGAGCATGATCAGTCACGTGACCAGTATATGGTAGCTACGTGAACATTGCATGACCAGCCAGGTGAGAAGTGCATGATAGCCACGTGATGTGTGCATGATCAGTTACGTGAGCAGAGTATGATCAGCCACGTGATCAGTGCATGAGTGCCACGTGATCAGTGCATGATCAGTCACGTGACAGGTGTGCGGTAAGCCACGTGAACAGTGCATGTTCAGCCACGTGATCAGTGCATGATATCCACGTGATCAGTGCATGATCAGTCACGTGATCAGTACATGATCAGTCAACTGAACAGTGCATGATCATTTACGTGATCTCAGCATGATCAGTCACGTGACCAGTATATGGTAGCTATGTGAACATTGCATGACCAGCCAAGTGAGAAGTGCATGATAGCCACCTGATGTGTTCATGATCAGTTTCGTGAGCAGAATATGATCAGCCACGTGATCAGTGCATGAGTGCCACGTGATCAGTGCATGATCAGTCACATGACAGTTGTGTGATAAGCCACATGAACAGTGCATGTTCAGCAACGTGATCAGTGCATGATATCCACGTGATCAGTGCATGATCAGTTACGGGAACAGTGTATGATCAGACACGTGAGCAGTGCATGGTCAGACACGTGAACAGTGTATGATCAAACACGTGATCAGTGCATGATATCCACGTGATCAGTGCATGATCAGTCTCGTGAACAGTGCATGATAAGTCACCTGATCAGTGTATGATCAATTACGTGATCAGTGCATGATCACTCACGTGACCAGTACATGGTAGCTACGTGATCATTGCATGATCAGCCACGTGAGCAGTGCATGATAGCCGCGTGATCACTGCATGATCTGTGACATGATCAGTGTATGTTTATCCACGTGATCAGTGCATGGGCAGTCAGGTGATCAGTGCATGATACAGACGTGATCAGTGCAAGATCAGTCTCGTGATCAGTGTATGATGAACCACGTGATCAGTGCACGATAGGCAGGTAATGAGTGCACGATAGCCAGATGATCAGGGCATTATCAGTCACGTGATCAGTGTATGATCAGCCAAGTAATCAGTGCATGATTGCCAACTCATCAGTGCATGATCAGTCACGTGATCAGTGCATGGTCAGTCACGTGATCAGTGCATGATCAGTCACGTGATCACTGCATGATAGCCACGTGATCAGTGCATGATCAGTCACGTGATCAGTGCATGATCAGCCACGTGATCAGTGCATGGTCAGACACGTAAACAGTGTATGATCAGCCACGTGATCAGTGCATGATATCCAAGTGATCAGTGCATGATCAATCACGTGATAAGTGTATGATCAGCCACGTGAACAGTGCATGCTCAGTCACGTGATCAGGGCCTGCTGAGCTGCGTGATTACTGTCTGCTCATCTGCTTGACAATTGCCAGCTGAGCTGCACGATTCCTGCCTGTCATCTGCTTGACAATTGCCCGCTGTGCTGCGTAATTCCTGCCTGCTCAGCTGCTTGATTATTGCCAGCTGAGCAGCATGATTCCTCACAGCTGAGTTCCATGATTATTGCCTGCTGACTGTTTGATTCGTGCCTACTCAGCTCTTTGTTTATTGCCTCCAGAGGCACATGATCAGTGTATGATAGCAAACATGATCAGCGCATGATCAGTCCACATGATCAGCGCCATTAAGTCACGTGATCACTACATGATAGTCATGTGATCAGTCCATGCTCAGTCACGGTATCAGTGCATGATCAGCCACGTGATCAGTGCATGATCTGTCACATGATTAGTGTATGATCATTCACGTGATCAGTGCATGGGCAGTCATGTGATCAGTGCATGATTAGACGTGATCAGTGCATTTTCAGTCTCATGGTCAGTGCATGATAGCCACGTGATCAGTGCATGATCAGTCACCTGATGGGTGTATTATCATTCACGTGACCGGTACATGGTAGATATATGATCAGTGTATGACCAGCCATGTGATAAGTACATGATAGCCACGTGATCAGTGCATGATCAGCCACGTGATCAGTGCATGATCAGCCACATGATCAGTGCATGATCAATTACGTCATCAGTGCATGATCAGTCACGTGACCAGTACATGGTAGCTGCGTGATCATTGCATGATCAGCCAAGTTAGCAGTGCATGATAGCCACGTGATCAGTGCATGATCAGTCACGTGATCAGTGCAGGATTATTCACGTGTTCAGTGCATGATCAGCCACGTGATCAGTGCATGATCAATTACGTGATCAGTGCATGATCAGTCTCGTGACCAGTACATTGTAGCTACGTGATCATTGCATGATCAGCCACGTGATCAGTGCATGATAGCCACGTGATCAGTGCATGATCAGTCATGTGATACGTGTGTGATCGGCCATGTGATAAGTGCATGATATCCACGTGATCAGTGAATGATAGCCACGTGATTAGTGCATGATAGCCACGTGATCAGTGCATGATCAGTCACGTGATACGTGTGTGATCAGCGATGTGATCAGTGCATGATGAGTCAGGTGATCAGTGCAGGATTAATTACGTGATCATGCATGATCAGTCACGTGACCAGTACATGGTCGCTACGTGTTCATTGCATGATCAGCCACGTGAGCAGGGCATGATAGCCACGTGATAAGTGCATGATCAGTCACGTGATCAGTACATGATCAGTCAACTGAACAGTGCATGATCATTTACGTGATCTGAGCATGATCAGTCACGTGACCAGTACATGGTAGCTACGTGAACATTGCATGACCAGTCAGGTGGGAAGTGTATGATAGCCACATGATGTGTGCATGATCAGTTACGTGAGCAGAGTATGATCAGCCACGTGATCAGTGCATGATATCCACGTGATCAGTGCATGATCAGTTACGTGAACAGTGTATGATCAGCCACGTGAGCAGTGCATGGTCAGACACGTGAACAGTGTATGATCAAACACGTGATCAGTGCATGATATCCACTTGATCAGTGCATGATGAGTCTCGTGAACAGTGCATGATCAGCCACGTGATCAGTGCATGATCAGTCACGTGAGCAGTGTATGATCAGCCACGTGATCAGTGCATGGTCAGACACATGAACAGTGTATGATCAGCCACGTGATCAGTGCATGATATCCAAGTGATCAGTGCATGATCAATCACGTGATCAGTGTATGATCAGCCAGGTGAACAGTGCATGCTCAATCACGTGATCAGGGCCTGCTGAGCTGCGTGATTACTGTCTGATCATCTGCTTGACAATTGCCAGCTGAGCTGCACGATTCCTGCCTGTCATCTGCTTGACAATTGCCAGCTGTGCTGCGTAATTCCTGCCTGCTCAGCTGCTTGATTATTGCCAGCTGAGCAGCATGATTCCTCACAGCTGAGTTCCATGATTATTGCCTGCTGACTGTATGATTCGTGCCTACTCAGCTCTTTGTTTATTGCCTCCAGAGGCACATGATCAGTGTATGATAGCAAACATGATCAGCGCATGATCAGTCACATGATCAGCGCCATTAAGTCACGTGATCACTACATGATAGTCATGTGATCAGTCCATGCTCAGTCACGGTATCACTGCATGATCAGCCACGTGATCAGTGCATGATCTGTCACATGATTAGTGTATGATCATCCACGTGATCAGTGCATGGGCAGTCATGTGATCAGTGCATGATATAGACGTGATCAGTACATGATGAGTCTCGTGATCAGTGCATGATAGCCACGTGATCAGTGCATGATCAGTCACCTGATGGGTGTATGATCATTCACGTGACCGGTACATGGTTGCTACATGATCATTGCATGGTCAGCCACATGAGTAGTGCACGATAGCCACGTGATCACTGCATGATCAGTCACGTGATCTGCGCATGATCAGTCATGTGACCAGTACATGGTAGCTGCGTGATCATCGCATGATCAGCCACGTGAGCAGTGCGTGATAGCCACGTGATCAGTGCATGATCAGTCACGTGATCTGTGCATGATCAGTCACGTGATCTGTGCATGATCAGTCATGTGTTCAGTGCATGATCAGCCACGTGATCAGTGCATGATCATTTACGTGATCAGTGCATGGTCACTCACCGGACCAGAACATGGTAGCTACATGATCATTGCATGATCAGCCACGTGATCAGTGCATGATCAATTACGTGATCAGTGCATGATCAGTTACGTGAGCAGTGTATGATCAGCCACGTGAACAGTGCATTCTCAGTCACCTGATCAGGGCCTGCTGAGCTGCGTGATTCCTGTCTGCTCATCTGCTTGACAATTGCCAGCTGAGCTGCATGATTCCTGCCTGTCATCTGCTTGACAATTGCCCGCTGTGCTGTGTAATTCCTGCCTGCTCAGCTGCTTGATTATTGCCAGCTGAGCAGCATGATTCCTCACAGCTGAGTTCCATGATTTTTGCCTGCTGACTGTTTGATTCGTGCCTACTCAGCTCTTTGTTTATTGCCTCCAGAGGCACATGATCAGTGTATGAAAGCAAACATGATCAGCGCATGATCAGTCACATGGTCAGCGCCATTAAGTCACGTGATCACTACATGATTGTCATGTGATCAGTCCATGCTCAGTCACGGTATCAGTGCATGATGAGCCACGTGAACAGTGCATGATAGCCACGTTATCATTGCATGATAGCCAAATGATCAGTGCATGATCAGCCAGGTGATCATTACATGATAGCTACGTAATCAGTTCATGATTAGTCACCTGATCTGTGCATGACCAGGCAGGTGATCAGTGTATGATCAGCCACGTTAGCAGTGCAATATAGCCACGTGATCAGTGCATGATCAGTCACCTGATGGGAGTATGATCGGTCAAGTGAACGGTACATGGTAGCTTAATGATCATTGCATGATCAGCCACGTGATCAGTGCATGATAGCCACTTGATCAGGGCATGATCAGCCACGTGACCAGTGCATGATCAGCCACGTGAGTAGTGCATGATAGCCACGTCATCACTGCATGATCAGCCACGTGAGCAGTGCATGATAGCCACGTGTTGAGTGCATGATCAGACACAAGATCAGTGCATGATCAGTCACGTGATCAGTGCATGATCAGCCACGTGATCAGTGCATGACCAGGCACGTGATCAGTGTATGTCCAGCCAAGTGATCAGTGCATTATAGCCACGTCATCAGTGCCATGATCAGTCACATGATCAGTGCATGATCAGTCACGTGATAGGTGTGTGATCATCCACGTGAACAGTGCATGCTCAGTCACGTGATCAGGGCCTGCTGAGCTGCGTGATTACTGTCTGCTCATCTGCTTGACAATTTCCAGCTGAGCTGCACGATTCCTGCCTGTCATCTCCTTGACAATTGCCACCTGTGCTGCGTAATTCCTGCCTGCTCATCTACTTGATTATTGCCAGCTGAGCAGCATGATTTCTCAGAGGTGAGTTCCATGATTATAGCCTGCTGACTGATTGCTGCCTACTCAGCTCTATGTTCATTGCCTCCAGAGGCACATGATCAGTGTGTGACACCAAACATGATCAGCACATGATCAGTCACATGATCACTGAATGATAAGCCAGGTGATCAGTGCATGATCAATTATGTGATCAGTGCATGATCAGTCATGTGACCAGTACATGGTAGCTGCGTGATCATTGCAGGATCAGCCACGTGAGCAGTGCCATGATAGACACGTGATCAGTTGCATGATCAATCACGTGATCAGTACAATATCAGTCACGGGATCAGTGCATGATCAATTACGTTACCATTGCATGATCAGTCACGTGACCAGTACATGTAAGCTACGTGATCATTGCAGGATCAGCCACGTGAGCACTGCATGATAGACACTGGAACAGTGTATGATCAGCCACGTGATCAGTGCATGATACCTACGTGATCAGTGCATGATCAGTCAATGATCAGTTTGAGAACAGTACGTGATCAGTGCATGATGAGCCACATGATCAGTGCTGGATCAATATACTATGATCAGTGGCATGATCAGTCAGGTGACCAGTACATGGGTTGCTACCAACTGAGCACTTGCATGATCACCCCGGTCGAGGAGAGCATGATAGCCACGTGGATCAGTGCATGATCAGTCACCGTGATCAGTACATGATCAGTCGTCCCGGGAACAGTGCATGGATTCATTTACGTGATCTGTGCATGCATCAGTCGCGTGACTCTAGTATATGCGTAGCTACGGTGATCATTGCATGACGCAGCCACAGTGTGCAGTGCATGATAGCCACGTGAGTGTGTGCATGATCAAGTCACGTGATCAGTGGCATGATCAGCCACGTGATCAGAGTGCGATGACCAGTCACGTGATTAGTGCATGATCAGCCAACGTGATCAGTGCATTGATCAATTTCGTGATCAGTGCATGATCAGTCACGTGACCAGTACATGGTAGCTACATGATCATTGCATGATCAGCCACGTGATCAGTGCATGATCAGTCACGTGATCAGTGTGATGATCAGCCACTTGATCAGTGCATGATCAATTACATGATCAGTGCATGATAGTCACGTGACCAGTACATGGTAGCTACGTGATCATTGCATGATACAGCCATGTGAACCGTGCATGATGCAAACGACCAGATCAGTGAATGAACTCACTCACGTGAATCAGCTGCATGATCAGGTCATGTGAACAAAGTTGCATGATCAGTCCTATACAGTGCATGATCATTTCCGTGATCTGTTGCATGATTCAGTCACGTGACCAGTATATAGGTAGCTACTGATTATTCCATGACCAGCCAGGTGACAAGTGATGATAGCCACCTGAATGTGTGCATTGATCAGTTATGTAGCAGAATCATGATCAGGACCACGTTGAACAGCCTGCAATTCTCAGGTCACCTTATCAGGCCTGCTGAGCTGCGTTGATTATCCTGTCTGCTCATCTGCTTTGACAATTGCCACTGAGCTGCAGATTCCTGCCTGTATCTGCTTGACAATTGGCCAGCTGTTGCTGTGTAATTCCTGCCTGCTCAGCTGCTTTGATTATTGCCACTGAGCAGCATGATTCCTCCACAGCTCGATGAGTTCCAGATTATTTTGCCTGTGGACTGTTTTGATTCTGCCTACTCAGCTCTTTGTTTATTGCCTCAGAGTGCACATGTCAGTGTATGATAAGCAACATGTCAGCGCATTGATCGCTCACATTGGTCAGCCCATTAAGTCACTGTGTCACTACATGATGTCATGTTGATCAGTCCATGCTCAGTCCACGGTATCAGTGCATGTATGAAGCCACGTGATTCAGTGCATGATAGCCACGTGATCTTGCATGATTAGCCATCGACAGTGCATGATCAGCCAGGTGATCAGTATTATGATTAGCTACGTAATCGTTCGATGATTTAGTCACCTGATCTGTGCAATGACCAGGCAGGTGATCAGTGTTATGATCGCAGCCACTGTATACAGTGCAATATAGCCACGCGTGATCGTGCCAGATCAGTCACCTGATGGATGTATGATCAGTTCAACGGTGACCGGTACATTGGTAGCTTCATGTCTTGCATCGCAGTTGCAGTGATCGATGCCACGTTGAGTAGGGCATGCATAGCCACGTGATCAGTCGCATGATCAGTCACGTATCTGGTGCATGACTAGCCGATTCGTTATACCACTTGATCTGTATGATAGTGCACGTGAGCAGTGATGAATAATCCACGTGATAGTGCATGATCAGACCAGAGTCATCATGATGACTGCTCACGTTAGAGCAGATAGATATTAGCAGTAATCAGTCAGTCGATACTGCTTGCATGACCAGGTTCACGTGATCAGGTGTTCTATGAATCAGCTGCATGATCAGTCGTACATCTGCTATAATGAATTGAGAGAGGATCAGTGCAGATAGCAGTGATAGTCAATACCGGATCAGTGCATGATACAGTAATTCTGATACAGTGCATGTGCCATCAGACATACCGTCGATCAGTGCAATAGTTACGGTGACCGACATCTGATAAGCTGCGAGAGTGTATGACGCCAGTGACAGCTCATGATTAGACGTTATCTGCGATGATAGTTACGTATCAGTGCTTGTGACGACCTCACCAGTGCGGGATGATCACAACGTGCGAGTCATTATATACGTGACATCTTGCAGCTGCGTTAGATCAGTCATGACAGCAGGACAGTGCGATTGCCTAACGTGATCATGTGCGTGATCAGTCATCGTGATCGGTACATGATCATTCACGTGCATCAGTGCAATGAGTCATAGCGCAGATCAGTGCATGATCATGTGACCAGTCATAGGTGCACATGGATTCCAGACAGGCCAGTTCCATGAGTGCATGATGCCACTTGATGATGTGTCAGACCAGTATGGGAGCAGATAGTGATAGCCACTGAATGACAGTTGCATGTCCAGTCACCCTGATTCAGCTGCTGAGTTGTATTCACGTTAGTATCATGCTGATATCAATTGCCACATGAGTGCATGATTCAATGACGTCATCAGTTCATGACAGTCGTGCCCAATGTAGCTGTGATTCTGCCTGACAGCCCGTGACAGCTGCTTGATTATGCCAGCGGCCCCATGATTCAGGAAGATAGTTCCAAGTTTTGTTGCCTGCTATGATTGTTGTGATTCAGTGCATACTCAGTTCTTAGTGACCTCGAGGACATGATCCAGGTATGACGTGAAACTTTCAGCATGATCAGCCATTGAGTCAGCCTTTCATATGCACACATGATCGTCATGTCATTCAGTCACTGTGACAGTCGCATGAGTCATTTAGTGCATATGAGATCAATCCAGTGAATGCTGTAGCCAGTATCATTGGATATGCAATGACGTGCTGATCAACTGTGTCTACATGATAGCCACGTGATCAGTCTGATAGTTCACCTGATCTGTGCATGCGCAGTGATATTATGTCAAGCACGTGAGAGTGCATATAGCCACAGTGATCAGTTGCACGATCATCACTGATCGAGATGATCGGTCAGTGATACGAGATGTTGATGATCAGGCCACGTGTCAGTGCATGATAGCCACTTGATCAGGCATATCAGTGACAGGCTATGTCAGCCACTTAGTCGATAGCAGTCATCCATGCATCATGATCGCACGTGACGGCAGATAGCACTGATGGTTGCATACAGACATGATCAGTGCATGGATCAGCACCAGTGAGCAGTGCGCATGATAGCCACAGTGCAGATAAGTGCAGATCATGTCAAACTGATCAGTACATGATCAGTCAACTGACCATGCAGGTAGCCAGGATCATGAATTCACCACGTGATCTGGCATGATAGCACGTGATAAGTGTACATGATACATGGTCAGCGTCACGTGTATACGTGTGTGCAGCCACTGATCAGGTGGGCAAGTTCCACTGTAATTATGATACCACGCGCACATGATATTTACGTGCATTGTACAGATTCAGAGCCAGTGTGATAGTGTGATCCACGCCACCGCGCATGATCCGTGCGATGATTACCATCGTGATCATGCGATGATCAATTACGTGAACAGTGCTATGTCAGCACAGTGAGCAACTGTGCTACTGGTCAGAACAGTGAAAAATTTTGATCAGCAACGTGATCAGTTGCATGTCAATTCGTCACAGTCATGATCGCAATATCAGTGCATGACAATAGTCAAGTGCAGATGTCGTGATTCACTTGTGCGTATCATTGATGATACCGAGCAGTGCATGATAGCCATATCAAGTGCATGATCAGTCACTGTTCAGGCTGTAACGGCGTAGCTCTTGATAGCATGATCAGGCACATTACGTGATCAGTCTGACAGTCGGTCAATTGACTACGGATCAGATGATCAAACAGTGTGTACCACTTGATCGTAGCCACTGTGCTGATGCCATGGAATTGCATGTAGTACGTGACACCATGGTGTACGTGATTTGCATGTTCGCACGTGCAGTGCATGATATCTACGGAATGATCCACGTGTTAGTGGCATGCTAGCCTCAGTGCTGTAGTAGCAGTGTGCCATTGTCATGCACGTGATCCCCTGAGCTGATTCTATTGATACTGTGCAATTGCCAGTGCACGATCGGTCATTTAAATTGCCAGCTTGCTACTCTGTCAGTGCATTGATCTAGTCCACCCATGACATGGTCCTCCGCTAGTTCATGATTATCATTGCCCTGTGGAGGCTGATAATGATCAGTGCCTGGGGGATCAGGCTCTTTTTTCCCAAGTGACTCAGTAGGACAGCACTGACAGGCATGATCACATGTTCACGATGATCTATCACAGATCAGTCACGACCATATAAGTACCGTGAATTGCATGACTACCAGTGAGAGTGTCATGTGCTGATTTCCGTGCATGATCAGTTACGGTTGCAGAGTGCATGATCAGCCACGTTGATCAGTGCATGAGTCCACGTGTCAGTCATGATCATCAGATCGTGATGATCGAACTCACGTGACAGTGCATGGTCAGCCAGATGGATCAGTGCATGATTGCTGATCGCTTTTCGTTATGTCAGCATGATTCCAGTTGATCAGGATCATCACTTGATCAGAATTTATCAGTCAACTGAACAGTGCATGATCATTTACGTGATCTCAGCATATCAGATCACTTGACCAGTATATGGTAGCTTATTGTGGAACATTGATACCAGCCAAGTGAGAAGAGCATGATAGGCCACCTTGAGTGTTTCATGATCAGTTATCGTGAGTCAGAATATGATCAGCCACGTGATCAGTGCATGAGTGCCACGTGATCAGTGATGATACAGTCACATGACAGTGTGTGATAAGCCACATGAACAGTGCATGTTTCAGCAACAGTGATCAGTGCAATATATCCCACGTGATCCAGTGCTGATTCAGTTACGGAACAGTGTATGTCAGGACACGTAGCAGTGCATTGGTCAGCACCCCGTGAACCAGTGTATGATCAAACACGTGATCAGTGCATGATATCCCACGTTGATTCAGTGCATGATCAAGGTCTTCCGTGAACAGCTGAAGTAAGTCAACCTGATCAGTGTATGAATCAATTACGTGATCAAGTTGCATTGATCACTCACATGACCGTACAATTGGTAGCTACGTGATCATTGCTATGAATCAGCCACGTGAGCAGTCGCATGATAGCCGCGTGATCACTTGCATGATCTGTGACATGATCAGTGTATGTTTACTCACGTGATCAGTGCTGGGCGTTCAGGTGATCCAGTGCATTTGATACAGACGTGATCCAAGTGCAAGATCAGTCTCGTGATCAGTGTTGATGAACACGTGTATACGTGCACATGGCAGGTAATGAAGTGCACGATAGGCCAGATGAATCAGGGCATTTCAGTCACGTCAGTAGTATATCAGCCAAGTAATTCAGTGCATGATGCAATCATCAGTGCATTGATCAGTCACGTGATCAGTGCATGGTCAGTCACGTGACGTCGAACTCACTGATACGCAAGATCCACGTGATCAGTGCATGTCAGTCACGGTGATCAGTGCAGATCGGCCACCTGTGATCAGTGCATGGTCAGACCACGTAAACAGGTATTGATTTCAGCCACGTTGATCAGTGCACTGATATCCAAGTGATCGTGCATGATCAATCACGTGATAAGTGTATGATCAGACCACGTAACAGTTGCATTGCTCAGTCACGTGATCAGGGCCTGCTGAGCTTGCCGTTGATTACTGTCTTTGCATCAATCTGCTTGACAATTGCCAGCTGAGCTGCACGATTCCTCCTGTCATCTGACTTGACATTTGCCGCTGTGCTGCGTAATTCCTGCCTGCTCAGCTGCTTGATTATTGCCAGCTGAGCAGCTATGATTCCTCACAGCTGAGTTCACATGATTATTGCTGCTGTACTGTTTTGATTTGTGCTACTCAGCTCTTTTTTATTGCCTCCAGCAGGCACATGATCAGTGTATGATAGCAAAACATGCATCAGCCGCAATGATCAGTCCACATGAATCAGCGCATTTAAAGTTCCAGTGATCACTACATGATAGTTCATGGTATCAGTCCATGCTCAGTACCATCGGTATCAGTGCATGATCAGCCACGTTATCAGTGCATGATCTGTCACATGATAGTGTATGATCATTCACGTGATCAGTGCTGGGCAGTCATGTGATTCAGTGCATTTAGACGTGATCAGTGCATTTTCAGTCTCATGGTCAGATGCATGATAGCCTGATCATCGTGATCAGTACGTGATCAGTACATTGATCAGTCAACTGAAACAGTGTCATGATCATTAGTACCTCGATGGCTAGCATATCATGTCAGGGTATGACACAGCCCCATTTGTATTAGGGGTAACGCATATGCGTGATCATTGCATGAAGCCAGCCAAGTGATGAGTGCATGCATCAGCACACTGATGTGATATCAAGATCAGTCATTCTACGTGACAGACATTATCGTGTATGCATTGATCAGCCAGTTACAGTGCATTGAAGCGCACGTGATCAGTGCATTATCAGTCACGGACATTTGTGTGATTAAGAGTAACAGTGCATTTCAGCAACGTGATCAGTTGCATGATCAATCAGTGATCAGTGCATGATCAGTTACTGTGAGTACAGTCGGAATTGCATGATCAAGACCACGTGCAGTGCATGAGTAGCACGTGACAGTCAGATCAGTATGATCGATAACGTGTGTATCGGCATGAAAGTCATGATACACATGAGGAATATAGCCACGTGATTCAGTGCATGATAGCATGTCATCGTGAATCAGTCACTGAATACTAGTCAGCATCTGATCAGTGATGAATGGAGTCAGATTACGTGATCAGTGCAGTTGAACATACGTGACCAGTACATGTAACGTGATCATGCATGGCATCAGCCACGTGAACGCGTACAATGATCAGCTCCGTGTTCATTGCATGAACTGGCAGTTGAGTCAGGGCAATGTACCACGTGATCAGTGCATGATCAGTCAGTGATCAGGTGATCAGCAAATCTTGAAACATTGATTCATTACGTATCATGAGCAGATCAGTCCGTGACCAGTACATAGCTACTGTGAACTTTGATGCACCCAGTCACGTGGGAAGTCATGTAGCCACAATGTAGGCATGATCAGTTACATGAGGCAGATACAGCCACGATTGATCAGGTGCATTATCTCACGTGATCAGTGATGATCAGTTCTGGTGAGTGAACTCAGTTGATGAATATGCCAATGCAGTCAGGTGCATGTTCAGACACGTACGTGTTATGAGGTCAAACACGTGTCAGCTGGCATTGATATCCACTGATCAGTGCATGATGAGTCTCAGTGATCAGTGCATTGATCAGCCACGTTGATCAGTTGCATGGTCAGACACGTAGACAGTGTATGATCACACTGAAGTAGCTACCTGACAGTGTGATTCAGCCTATCATGTATATCCAAGTGATCAGTTGCTGATCAATCACGTGATCAGTGTATGATCAGCCAAGTGAAACAGTTGCATGCTCAAGTCACGTGATCAGGGCCTTACTGAGCTGCGATTACTGTCTGACTCATCTGCTTGACAATTGCCAGCTGAGCTGCACGATTCCTGCCTGTTCATCTGCTTGACAATTGCCGCTGTGCTGCGTATTCCTGCCTTGCTCGCTGCTTGATTATTGCCAAGCTGAGCAGGCATGATTCCTCACAGCTGAGTTCATGATTATTTGCCTGGGGCTTGGGGGGGGGACTGGTTTTTGGTTCGTTTGCCTACTAGCTCTTTGTTTATTGCCTCAGAGGCACATGATCGTGTATGATGCAAACTGCTCAGCGCATGATCGTTCACATTATCAGCGCCATTAAGTCACGTGATCACTAACATTGATAGTCATTGTGATCAGATTCCATGCTCAGTCCGGTATCAGTGACATGATCAGCCACGTGATCAGTGCATAAAGAAATCATTGTCCCATATATAAAGTGTAATGATCATTCACGTGAATCAGTGCATGGCAGTCATGTGATCATTCATATTAGAACGTGATCAGTTGATTTCAGGTCTCATGGTCAGTTGCATGATAGCCACGTATCAGTTGCATGATTCAGGTCACTGATGGCGTTGTTTTTCATTCACGTGACCCGGTACATGGTAGATATATGATCAGTGTATGACAGCCATGTGATAAAGTGCATGATAGCCACGTGATCAGTGCATGTCAGCCACCCGTTGATCAGTGCATGATCCAGTCACGTGACAGTGCATGATCAGCCACATGATCAGTGCAATTGATCAATTACGTTCATCAGTTGATGATTTCAGTCACTGACCAGTACATTGTAGCTACGTGGATCATTGCATGATCAGCCACGTGATCAGTGCATGGATAGCCACGTATCAGTGCATGACAGTCATGTGATACGTGTGTGATCGGCCACGTGATCAGTGCTGATATCCACGTTGATCAAGTGAATTGATTAAGCACGTGATTAGTGCATGATAGCCACGTGATCAGTGCATGATCAGTCACGTGATTACGTGTTTGATCAGCGACGTGATCAGTGCATGATGAGTCAGGTGATCAAGTGCAGGATTTAATTAGTGTCATGCATGTCAGTCACGTGACCAGTACATGGTAGCTACATGTCATTGCATGATCAGGCCACTGATCAGTTCTGATCAGTCACGTGATTAGTGCATGATAGGCCACGTGAACAGATGCAATTCTCGTCACCTGATCAGGGCCTGCTGAGCTGCGTTATTCCTGTCTGCCCATCTGCCTTGACAATTGCCAGCTGAGTACATGATTCCTGCCTTCTCTGCTTGACAATTGCCAAGCTGTGCTGTGTATTCCTGCCTGCCTCAGCTGCTTGATTATTGCGCTGAAGCAGCATGATTTCCTCACAGATGAGTTCCATGACTTTTTGCCTGCTGACTGTTTGATTCGTGCCTACTTCAAGCTCTTTGGTTTATTGCCTCCAGAGGCACATTGATCAGTAGTATGAAAGCAAACATGA
>NW_020191650.1:0-28919 GCF_002263795.3 Bos taurus | reverse complement strand
AGAGGTGGGCTCAGGGAGGAGCCCACCTGGCCGCAGTGGGTCTTCCCTCCATGTGTCAGTACCAGAAACGTAAGGCAAGCGCGATGAAAAGAGAGTGAGCCAGGCATTCAAGCAGAGAAAGATTTATTATAGGAAGAAAGAAAGAAAGTGACTGGCTATAGAGAGAAACCAGTGCTCTCTTTTTACAGCCCAACCCTTCTTATACTCTGTCGATGGGAATTGTGCCTGGGAGGAAGGGGGGCCTCAGTTTATCTTTAGCCTGCAACTGGGGTTCTAATGGTCACTTAGTCGAAGGGGTCTCACAGTCGGGTGGTCATGTAGTCTTGAGAAACTGGCACCAGCAGGGAAAACAGGATATCGCCTTAAGGAAGGTACAGTCTGCCCCAGGGCAATGTGGCCACTGTGACTTCATCCCTTGTTTGTCAGGGCACCATAATGGGGCCAACTATTAACAATATGCTATAAGCCCCTTGCGAACTGTAGCATGTGCAATGTTCTTCTAAGTTGGATCCCATCGCAGAGGCCTATACATACATGTTCACACTTATTATGGGGGGGCCTCCCTTTTTGACCTCCAAGAAGCCTTCCTGAACATGTGCACACAGGGAAGTCTTCCTTAACCTCAGGAGTGGGCACCTTATCTCTGCTTCAGCAGAGCTCGACTTTTGCCATTAACTTTGTCCTTGGAGTGAGAACAAACTTGAATTTTATTCCACCTGACAAATACCAGGTGTCCAGCCCAGAGGCCCACTGTTGCCTACCTCACCAGAACCCGGGTCGGTACCACTTCTGGGACACCCCTAACAGAAGCACAGGACCTGGAAAGGCAGGAGGGGCTGCAGCTTCAGGCCTGGCCTCCATCCCTGTGGCCTTAGGTGAAGCTGAGGCTCCTGCCACTGCCTTGTCTTGGAGCACGGCTGCACGATGCCTTTTCTCTCTCCTGGAATGGTCATCGTTCTGCAGAGCTGGGTCCCCTCAGCCAAGGAGGAGGGACTCTGCCTTGGTGGAGGAATAAGATGAGTCTTTCTCATCCTTCCCTCAATTTCTCTGAGCCAAGGTGCTTGGGCTTTGCCTGTTTCTTTCTTCAGATGTGTGTGTGTCTATCTGTCTAATTTCCAGGTGTGTTTAGAGGGGCCTGTAGATTAGCCAGGAGGTACCAGGGAAGTTGTCCCCTCCCAGTGTTTGAGAGAGAGCCTGGCGCTCTGTCAACAGAAATAACCAAAAAAACAATTTATAATAAGAATAGAAAAGAGTTCTATTGGAGCCAAACAAACAGCTAGCCCAGTAGCCAGCTTTCAGATTACTCTGAGAACGTGCTCCAGAGAAGTAGGGTTTTTTGCACAGTCTTATATCTTGTCAGAACAAAGAACATTGAAGAAGTGAGGCTTATATTTTCTCCAATGATTCAAAAAAGAACAGACCAGCATGTACACATCCAGTCAGTACAGCCTTGGCCCCTGGGAAGGGCGTCTTACCATCAGAGAAGGACCAGCATTGGAATCCCAGGAGGAAGGGCATTTAATTCTTCATTTTTAGCATGGGACATTCTTTACTTCTGGTCAGGGTGTCCTTTTCCCTAGTAATTAAAGCAGACGTACAAAGTTTGTTTGATAGGCCACAACCAGGCTATCTTAACTAACATAAAATTCAAGTGAACTCATGTATAAGCCAGAATGGGCTTTCCCTATATCCCAATATGTGAAAAATCTCTTTCATCACTACTCTGGAATCTTGCCTCTTAGACCCCAAGGTAGATCCCTCCTCGCACTGAGCCTCTCTCTGGATCTTCTGGAAAGCAGACCCTTGGGTTTATAACTCCTCCCTCTAGTCTTCCTCTTCACTCTGCCTCTTGCTGTGTCCCTACCTTCTTCCCCAGGAGGCCTTCTGGCCACCCTGTGCCCTGTGTTCACTTACCATGTTTTCCAGGATGTTCCGCCTCTTCACTATCCGCTGAACGTCCTGTGTGTCCCAGACAGACTGTGAGCCTTTGGAGGATATGTGTGTTAGTAGCTCAGGCATGTCTGATTCTTTGCAACCCCACTGACTGTAGCCCCACCAGGGATTTTCCAGGTAAGAATACTGGCATGGGTTGCCATTTTCCTTCTCCCAGGGGATCTTCCCAACACAGGGATCCAACTCGTGCCTCCAATACATTGCAGGCAGATTCCTTATTGCTGAGCCACCTGGGAAGCCCTGGTGGAGGACAGACTCTGTCTTGTACTGTCATAATTTGTGCCATACCCTGCCTCACGCTCTGCGTATAGTAGCTGCTCCCCCAACGTCTGACCATGGGAATGCACCTGGCAACAGAGAACATGCTCTCAGTGATCTGCAGAACTTGCCATTTTTTCTGAACCTCAGAGAGTCAGAGGAGTTAGGGCTGAGGATTTGGGGCTGAGACCGCTGGGACCCAGAATGGAGGCCCCTCCACTGGTGGCCCAGCCCTTCAGAGGTTTCCTTGTGGTCTCAGGGTCACTGGGGACATAAAGCATCCTTTTGTCCCCACCCAGCGCTCACCTGAGTGTTCCTCTCTCAGCTGCTCACTCTCTGGACTACCTTTTCAGTCTCTGTACTCGTTCCAAACCTGGACAGCCCTGCTTAACTTACGTGTTCCCCCTTCTCTTACTTTTCTCCTGATATTCAATAAATAAGATGCATTCAGTTCATAAATCCAGATGGTAGTCCAGGTTTGAGAAGAAGATTTCAAGATGGGGTTAACCTACAGGGATTTCATTGAAGAAAACCCCTGTGAGAGAGAAGGAGGAAGTCTGAGGAGGCTGGAGAACCATTCAGATGGACGCAGTTCTGACCCAAAGTGAAGGAGAGAGGGGCGGGAGGCAGGGTGGTGGCATCCCACACTGCCGTGTCAGCTGGGGAAAGTTCCATAAGGCTCTCGAGGAATCCATGTCCCCCAGGAAGGGGCCTGCCTCAGCCCCCAAGACTATCAGGCTTACTTCTTGGCTGGGAGCAGACATGGGGAGAATGACCTTGACACAAACACAGTGATGGACTTCAGAGCTCAGCTTGGGGCTTGCAGTCAAGGAAGCACACTGTAGTTCAAGACCTAAGGTACCCCTTCTGAAACCCAACAAGCAAAAGCCAGACAAAGCACTCAGCTTGAGAAAGAATGAGTTTTTTGTAAATACAGGGGTGTTTCCCTGCTGGCTCAGTGGTAAAAAATCTGCCTGTCAATGCAGCAGACTGGGGTTCGTTGCCTCATCCAGGAAGGTTCCAATGCTGCAGAGCAACTAAGCCTTTGTGCCATGACTATTGCTCTAGAGCCCGGGAACCACAACTCCTGAGACCATGTGGTTCAGCTACTGACGCCCTCACACCCTAGAGCGGTGCGCCACAGCAAGAGAAGCCACTGCAAGGAGAAGTCTGCGCACCACAACTGGAGAGGAGCCCCGGCTCTCCATAACTAGAGGAAAGCTCTCCGTAACTAGAGAAAAGCCTTCACAGCAACAAAGACCCAGCACAGCCACGACTACATAGATAGATACATAAAATTATTTTCTAAAATATTCGTATTGTAGGGGAGGAAAAATAATTTCTCCTTCACCCCTCTGAGTTCTAGGCTCTAATAAAAGACAGATTAACAAGAGAAAAAGAAACAAAAGTTTCAGTTCAGTTCAGTGGCTTGTGTCTGACTCTTTGCAACCCCATGGACTGCAGCACACCAGGCTTCCCTGTCTATCACCAACTCCCAGAGTTTATTCAAACTCATGTCCATCGAGTCAGCGATGCCACCCAACCACCTC
Source organism: Bos taurus (assembly GCF_002263795.3). Lineage (NCBI taxonomy): Eukaryota > Metazoa > Chordata > Mammalia > Artiodactyla > Bovidae > Bos > Bos taurus. Next base: position 25,158 of record NW_020191650.1, on the reverse strand, counting down.
ATCCTCTGTTGTCCCCTTCTCCTGCCTTCAATCTTTCCCAGCATCAGGGTCTTTTCCAATGAGTCAGTTCTTTGCATCAGGTGGCTAAGTTTATTAACATGTATACCTCATGTATATATGGGAGATACCCAGGGAAAAATGAGTATCTCTTTAGAATTCAGACTTAAATACTACCTTTAATTGTACAGCACAGGAATACAGTCAATATTTTATAACTGTAAGCAGAGAATAACATTTTAACATTGTGAATCACTGTGCTGTATACCTGAAACTTATATAATAGATATCTCAATACAATACAAAAAATTTTAATAAATAATAAGAAGCAGTTTATATACACACACAAAATATCACATTAATAAGGAAATGAGAGAGGAAAGGGATGTAGGCTTAGAGGAAATAAAAGATGTTTAAGAAAGTGAGAAATGGAATATCTTCTGCCATACCAGCAAATGAGGATGCTATAGTCACCAGTGATTGCAGCCTTCCTACGAGAGCTGGTGAGCCCTAAGGGCACTCAGGAAGGAGAACACCTATGATCTCGCGGCCATCAGGCTGCAGCCATTATTTAAGGGGCTAGAGAAATTCACATTGCGATATCTGACCAACAGTTATTTGGGGCAAGAGTTAGGCCAAGGGGCCTGACCATCTTGGCTCAACCCCACTCTGGGGATCCCAGAACTTTTTATATAGAACTAGATAAAATGGACAGGGAACGAAAGGAAAAAAAAAAAAAACTTCCAATGTGCTTCCCCTGTGGCTCAGTGGTAAAGAATCCGCCCGTAATGCAGGTGACATAGGTTTGAACGCTGGGTCAGGATGATCCTCTAGAGAAGGAAATGGCAACCACCCCAGTATTCTTGCCTGGGAAATCCATGGACAGAGGAGCCTGGTGGGCTACAGTCCATGGAGTCACAAAAAGTCGGATGCGACTGAGCTACTGAACAACAACAATGACGATAGAAACTGAAGTTAAAAGGTATATAAGTTAATGGAATTTAGATAAAAGTATATAAAATTGGTATATTTAAATGGATTTATAGAAAATGTTTAAATCTCTTGTTTAATTATACAATGGGATAGACATGTTTCACTGGAGAATAGTTCTACTGCGTGGTATTATAAGAGATATAGATTGCCACCCAGGAGATAATAACTAAACATACTAACCAATAATGTTACCTGAGCCATACAAGTAAGAAAAAAAAAAACAAAACTGGGAACTAAAATACAAGGACTAATAAAAATAGTGATTTTGCTTTGGGTTTAATTTGTAAACTCCAAGTATCTTTGCTAAATACTTTATATATAAACCTTTGAAGGCATGGTAAATTAAACTCTAAGTTCTAAAACAGACAATTAGTAAAAGAAATTTCAGTTTTGTTAAAGATCTAATCTGACTGGCATGAAATGGTACCTCATTGTGGTTTTGATTTGCATTTCTCTGATAATGAGTGATGCTGAGCATCAGCAGATGAATGGATAAGAAAGCTGTGGTGCATATACACAATGGAGTATTACTCAGCCATTAAAAAGAATACATTTGAATCAGTTCTAATGAGGTGGATGAAACTGGAGCTGATTATACAGAGTGAAGTAAGCCAGAAAGAAAAACACCAATACAGTATACTAACACATATATATGGAATTTAGAAAGATGGTAACCCTGTATGATTTGGGAGAATGGCATTGAAACATGTATAATATCATATAAGAAATGAATCGCCAGTCCAGGTTCAATGCAGGATACAGGAAGCTTGGGGCTGGTGCACTGGGATGACCCAGAGGGATGGTATGGGGAGGGAGGTGGAAGTGGGGTTCAGGACTGGGAACACGTGTACACCCGTGGTGGATTCATGTTGATGTATGGCAAAACCAATACAATATTGTAAAGTAAAAATAAAACAAAATAAAATAAAAAAATAAAGATTGTATCACTGATTTTAATATCTTTAGGCGACAGAACTGTTCTTTAGAAAACTATAAAAGCAACTGGCTTTCTCTTAGAAATCTCTTACAAACCAAAATGTAAATACAAGCCACAAGGACTGAGACTGAGCCTAATTAGCTCCATCAGACAAGACCTGAAACCAAGGGGAAAAAGTGGCAGCTTTAAAATTAAAGGCCCTGGGAATGTTCTGTTAACCAAACCTTACAGATAGCAAAGCCTTAGTCATCTGAGCAAACAATGTTAATGTATTTCAGCTGTTCTTTGTAAACTAATAACTTTATATTGTAATACCCGATTCATGGTTAAGCTTTTAAGTGAAGCTATGAGATCTATGGTTTTGCCTATATATTTCTGTGTACACATTATACATGAGACATCTCTACTTCTAAAAAGTTTTATCAACATTAAATTTATAAATAACTATTTAATTTCAATAAAAAGCACTTTCATTTAAAGACAGTGGCTAAAGTAACTTTCAGGTTCATGTGAACTGGCAAATATTCAATATTAAGTTGATATCTGGTATTAATGTTTGTTTGTTTATCTAACTGATATAGATATGTCAAGAGTCATCAAAATTATGTAACTCCTTATTGTACCTAGATTTAATGCATAACACCTTACTAGATCTGTTATAAGAAAAATAACTTGATATTATGAAATCTGAAAGTAAATGTAAATGAGATAAAAACATTGGGATAAACTCTTTAAAATAATTATACTTTGGAAATGTCTACCTAAAATAATCTTTCTAGATGTTTGATAACTGAGTTTGAGCAAGCTCCAGGAGTTGGTGATGGACAGGAAAGCCTGGCATGCTGCAGTCCAGGGGGTCGCAAAGAGTCGGACATGACTGAGCAACTGAAATGACTGACTGACTAAAAGTCCTAGAACTGTGTTAATTTAAGTGATAAAAGTTTATTAAATAAAATATACTGAAACATCAATTACTAAATAAAAAACTAAAGGTATTTAAAAATATCCAAAAATGTTGCTATCACATCGAGATGTTCTCTATAAGAGAACAAAAGTTTTAAAATCTTATCACTGGTGTTTATGATAACCAGTCTATAAAATGCTAGTGTAAAAGACAGTTCATTGTTTAATTCTTAGCTTTTACTAAAAACTAAGGTTTTAAGTGTTGAGGATTCTAATTTAAACATGTCAGTAAAGCTATAAGGAATAATACAGTAACATTTCAGTATATAGTAAGAAGTAAAATAAATGTTTTCACCCAGACTTAGCACTGTGCTGAGAGATGAGCTGAACCATCAGCACACCTGCCGGGGATGCACTGAGCATTTGACAGGGGCCACCCAGAATTATTTTCCTCTCCACTTACACTTCAGCTAGCAGGCCCACCCACAATTCCAGATTGAAACCTTTGTTATCAAGTCCAAGCTCACTCTGCTCACTGCACGACAAGTCAATGAATCCAAGAGAAGAGACACTGAAGCAAGAAACACAATTCTATTCAGAAAGCCAGACTAACGTCTTGAAGTGGCCATCTTGTAAAAAAAAAAAGAAAAAATAAATAAATAAATAAATGTTTTCAGTTAAAAAAGATATGAGAAATGAGATTACATTTTATGGAGGAAAAAAATTAGCTGGTTGATCATATTTAGATGGAAAAATGAGAGACAGGATGAATACAGAAAGTGATGAGAGATTATGCAAAGGAAGCCTGAGGAAGAAAAAAATTTTATTCATAGTTAGGATGAACAACGCTTAAGTGCTAAGTGAAGTCGCTCAGTCGTGTCCTACTCTTTGCGACCCCATGGACTGTAGCCTACCAGGCTTTTCCGTCTATGGGATTTTCCAGGCAAGAATATTGGAGTGGGTTGCCATTTCCTTCTCCAGGAGATCTTTCCAACCCAGGGACTGAACCCAGGTCTCCCGCGCTGTAGGCAGATGCTTTGCCATCTGAGCCTTGAAGCTAACTAAACAGATTTTGTTAAGTAAGCTAATGCAAGACTGGAATTTGATTTCTCTTTCTGTTATAAGTGCTCCTGTTTGAAAAAAAATTGCATGAGTTTCTGTGCCCTTAGGTGAGCCATATTTATCTTAACTGTTTTTGTGATTTTGGTGAAGTGAATAAGTACTGTTTTAGTGACCTATGATCCTGTTGTGTTTTAAAACTTTTTTTTTTTTAATATTTCTGACAAAATTCCCAAATAGTAAAATCTAACTAAGGCTCCTTTAGCCTCCAGCTGACTCAGGGATACTTCAAAAAAACATCTCTGAGACATCTCAGAGAGAAATACTAAATTAAGTTTATTTTTAATTCAAAAACATTGTCAAGTTATTGAAGGTAAACTTTAGGTTGTAATGTATAGATACATGTCATTAATATAGATATTCCAAAATTTATCCCTAACATCTGATATGTCCTGATATAATGTTATCAGTCATAATTCTAGTTATTATCCTAAAAGGTTATACGTTACAGAAATATCCAAGTTTCCTGCTAATTACATTGTATTCAAAGTTTTAACTATACTATTTTAAATTTGCCCTTCATAGAGTATTATAATTTTATATTGCTTGTATAAAATAAAGATTTTCAAAAAGACTCATAAAAAGAACCCATTTAAACAAATGTAAGTTTCTGATAGCCTTTAGGTAATGCCACTAAATTGGATAATAAATGACACATTCTAATAGAAAACCTGACTAATTCCTGCAGATCAATAGGAATTAAGTACATGAGACTAACTAAATATAATTTATAACTTTGATTTTAGAAAACATACTAACTTGAATCTGTCTTCCAGTAAACGTTTTTCTCTGATACTGTCACAAGTTGATATATCAAGCCTTTGTAAACAAAGATGAAACATTTAACTTTTTCTCTCTACCTGATACTGGCAAAATTTGGATTCTCCAGCTGGTTCTCCTATGGATTTGATGGTTTATTACAACTAGTGATACTAATCTTTGTTTTAATTTATTTTTTGTTTCCAAATTGTTTATGCCTGTGTCTCTACTACACTATGACTCTGTCAATGTTTCTATTAATAGCTACATTACTTACATTCTATTTTATAAGATTGTTGTCTCAGAGTGTATAACCAGGCTTCCAACAAACGTAACTGTGACTTAAAACAATTAATCAAATATTTAGTTCTGTGTGTGATCAATAATTATAAGAGTGTGACTCTAGGTATGGGAAAAGAAAAGAAGGGAACTATCTCCTGGATCACAATAGGTTAAAAGACAGCGGACCCAGAAAATCTTTCATTGTCTATCATTGGGTCTAATCCAGAAACTAACACCTAGAGCGATATATCAACGAAAACCTTCACCTGACCTGGGATGAGCCTCCCAGCACCGTGGGACCAAAATTGGTCATGAAATGTCTCCCAAATATCGGTCGAATTTCTGACCAAGGGAAAGGACTGGAAAATGGAATATTTCCTGTTATGTCAGTAAACAAGGATGTCACAGTCATCAGTGATTCCAGCCCTCCAGAGAACTCAGGAGGGAAAAGAACACCTGTGCGATATGGCAGGAATCAGGCTGCAGCCACTTGCTACTGGGAGCCCTGAGGAACTCGGAAGGTGAAAACACAGACATTGGCCTCAGAGAGCTGAGATGCATATGAAAGGAATGAATTCAGTGAGCCCAAACTCTTGCATCTTCCCATATATAGGAAAGCACTAAATTCCCTAACTTGAGATATCTGGTTTTCTTTAATTCACAAAAATACTTTTGATGTGCAGACTACCTGCCCTCCTGAGTCCTGCATCACCTGAGTCCTCCCCCTGCCTTCTTGGAAGACTTCTATCAAGGCTACTTGAGATGCTACCTCCGGGATTCATGTCTTAAAAATTTCCACCAAATAAAACACAGCTCTCAACTTTTAGGTTGTGACTATTTTTTAAGTCGACAATGGTCAATTGATTTTCAAGTCAAGGGCAAAGAAGAGTGTTTTCAGCAAAAGGTGCTGGGGCAACTGGAGAGTCACATGCAAAAGAATGAGGTGGACCCACCCCCTTACACCATATACAAAATTAACTCAGATTGGATCATAGACATACATTGAAGAGCTAAAACTATCAAAGTCTTAGAAGAAAAGATGAGTGAATCTTTGCCTTTGCATTTGACAAAACTCTTCTTAAATACAACACTAGCCACAAATGACAACAGAAAAAAAAAAGACTTTTTCAAAATTTTTTTTAAAAATTGCTTTTTAAAAGATACCATGAAGAAAGTGAAAAAATGAGAGAAGATATTTGCAAGTCATCTGTCTGGTAGGGCTTCCAGGTGGCTCATTGGTAAAGAATCCGCCTGCCAGCACAGGAGACACAAGTTCAATCCCGGATCAGGAAGATTCCCTGGAGGAGGACACAGCAACTCACTCCAGTCTTCTTGCCTGGCAAACCCCATGGACAGGGGAGCCTGACGGTCTACAGTCCATAGGGTCGCAAAGAGTCAAACACAACCGAGCGACTGAACACAAGAATGAGCACACATATATCTGGTAAGTGACTGACATCTAGAATAGATAAAGAACTCACACTTCATAATGGGTGTGTTCTCTGGACAAGCTCCCAGGGAGGACCCATGGCAGATGATCTAAAAAGTGCTTATGAACCACAACGGATGAAATGACACTCAGTCACATCTTACATCATTCTAGTCTCAAAATAACTTTACCATGAAAAACTAACTTTTTTGTTTTTGTTATAAACAAGTGGACTAGAACATTTGACTTAAGTCATAAACAAGTAGTACAACCTCATTTAAGTTAAAAGCAAGTGGATTTGAAATCAGATCAAACCAATACACAACAGACATTCCGTGTGGGAGGCAGTGTGAAGTGAGGGGTGCTGGGGAAGACCGTGTCCCTCAGACCCTGGAGGTTCAAGGTGAACGTGGAACCACTGTGGGGGAGGAGCAGAGAGGGACTGTTCCTAGAGGTGGGGTGGTGCCCTGTGCCCTCTATCTTGTCCCAGACTTGATCACAGATCGCCTAGAAGGGCGGTGGGAGTAACGGAACAGTCGGAAGAATAAACAGCCTGCTGCCATGTATTTTATTTAGCTCATCTATTTATTTCAGTTCAGTTCAGTCACTCAGGCGTGTCCGACTCTTTGCGACCCCATGAACTGCAGCATGCCAGGCCTCCCTGTCCATCACCAATTCCCGGAGTCCACCCAAACCATGTCCATTGAGTTGGTGATGCCATCCAACCATCTCATCTTCTGTCGTCCCCTTCTCCTCCTGCCCTCAATCTTTCCCAGCATCAGGGTCTTTTCAAATGAGTCAGCTCTTCACATCAGGTGGCCAAAGGATTGGAGTTTCAGCTTCAACATTAGTGCTACCAATGAACACCCAGGACTGAACTCCTTTAGGATGGACTGGTTGGATCTCCTTGCAGTCCAAGGGACTCTCAAGACTGTTCTCCAACACCACAGTTCAAAAGCATCAATTCTTCAGCACTCAGCTTTCTTAATAGTCCAACTGTCACATCCATACATGACCACTGGCAAAACCATACCCTTGACTAGACTGACCTCTGTTGACAAAGTAATGTCTCTGCTTTTTAATATGCTGTCTAGGTTGGTCATAACTTTCCTTCCAAGGAGTAAGCGTCTTTGAATTTCACATCTGCAATCACCATCTGCAGTGATTTTGGAGCCCAGAAAAATAAAGTCAGTCACTGTTTCCACTGTTTCCTCATCTAGTTGCCATGAAGTGATGGGACCAGATGCCATGATCTTTGTTTTCTGAATGTTGAGCTTTAAGCCAGCTTTTTCACTCTCCTCTTTCACTTTCATCAAGAGGCTCTTTAGTTCTTCTTCACTTTCTGCCATAAGGGTGGTGTCATCTGCATATCTGAGATTATTGATACTTCTCCCGGCAATCCTGATTCCAGCTTGTGCTTCCTTCCAGCCTAGCGTTTCTCATGATGTACTCTGCATATAAGTTAAATAAGCAGGGTGACAATATACATACAGCCTTGATGTACTCCTTCTCGTATTTGGAACCAGTCTGTTGTTCCATGTCCAGTTCTAACTGAGCTGCCCTTGTAAAGAATGCCATCCATGAAGGACTGACTTGAGGCAGCTGGACAGGTGGCCAGGGGAAAATCGCTTTAGGAAACACAAGATGGGATGGTAGAGAAGAGAGGGGCGGAGCCTAAGCGCCCGGAAACTCGCCTGGGGGAAGGACAGAGAAGTCGCCCGCCCGGCCTCTTCCCAGCTCCTGGGTCCCCGAAGGCACCGCGGCGGCGCCCAGACTGACAACCAGAAAGAGCCCGGTCATCACCCCGCAACCCTGGGCACTTCCTAACAAAGACTCACTCACCGACCGGGCGGGCCTCCAGGGGCGCCGTTTCCCGAGCGCAGCACCTCAGCCCGGAGCCCGTCTTCCGCGCCCGCCCGGGATCCCCGCTCCAGCGACGCCTCTCCGAACGCCGCCGGCCGAGCTTCCCCCGAGCCGGGGCCACGAGGCGTCTGGCCGAGATTCGAAAGAGCGATTCAAACTCAAAACCCCGAGGTGAGTTTCAGAATTTCTCTTGTGGTTGTTCTCTCGGGGTTTCAACCTGCCGGAAAGTGATCTTTGCTGGACCGGGCGCGAGGAACGCGCCCCGCAGATCGCAGGAGCCGGGTGCGAAGGAGTGGGCGGTGAGTGCGATCCCAGGACGGGCCCCCGCAAATGTTCTGTCTTCTCTCGCCACAGCGAAGCCACCAGCCCGGAGACCGCGGGGTTGAGCCACCTGCGCTGCTGATGTCGTGCTGGAGACGGGTAGCGCAGGGGAGGGGGCTGGGAAAGGCGGGAGGAGGCCGCTGCTGCTTGACTCGGGAAAATTCGTCAGTTTTGCGGTGAGCTTGCTCCTCCGGGGCCCTAGGAGGACTTTGCCACTTGCGGGTGAGCAAAGGATAATAAATTCCCGGCTGTTCTGGAGCTCGGCTCCAACAGGACTATTGGACTCTATGTACACCCTCCTCCGATATGACAGACCTGGTGGGGTCGGCCGCTGCTAGTTTGGTTAACAGAAGGAAATGACAACCCACTCCAGTATTCTTGGCTGGAGAATCTCATGCACAGAGTAGGCTGGCGGGCTACAGTCCATGGGGTCGCAAAGAGTCGGACACGACTGAGTGACTAACATGTAGTGAATCGTTATCATTACAGAGAAGGTTTGAGAGGTTAGGATGGAAAGTGGATGTAGAAGAAAAGAAGGGATAACTGAGCAGGAGATGGCAGCGGCTGTGGGGTGGGGGTGAGGGAGGAAGTGAATTGAAAGAAAGATTAGAGCAGGAAGTGGTTCAGGGAATGAGCAGAAGAGCCAACAAAACGAGGGCTTTTCTTGTTCACACCAGAAGAGGGCTGTTTTGGAGAGAGGATAGTTATTCAAAGTGGATTTGGCTTTGTAATGTCATGAGTATTTTTTTTTAATGAGTAATTACATTTGAAACTTAAGAAATACTTCCTGGGTATAAGTGTTATTTTTCTTGTTTTTCAACAGGGCTTCCTCAGTCTAGGACTGAAGACTTTGGGCGGTGCCAGGAGACAGAGGTATAGACACACCCCAGGCTACCTTTTGCTGGTCACTCTCCTAAAACTGCAGGGAGGAAGGTCACTGGCTCACACCGCAGGCCATCTTTTGCTGATACTGCTGCTGATAGAAACCGGGAAGACTCTGGGCAGTGAGTGTCCTGGATCTGGGACTCTGGTGGGGGAGGGGGGAACATAAGAAAATGGGGAGGGAAGGGGCTCCACCCAGGTGGGCGCCCGTCCACCTGCTCTTAGGATGGTGAGGGTGTGGTTTAGCTGGACTGGCTGCCCAGGAGGTGACACCCTGCCTTCCAGGACCCCACCCAAGGCATGGTGCCTGGGCCTGTGCTCCTATAGCAGCTTTCCCCCTCCTGGCAAGTCCTACCTCCTACTCCAGTAAAACTTTCCTGATGACTAGGGACCCATCATGAATGTGGCATGTGTCCTATGGCATCCTTCTCCCCATTCTATTGAAAGTCTTGTCTGTTCAGATAGATTTTAAGTCTCTAGAAACCAGACACTGTCTTCTGTTTTTGCTGCCTCACAAGCTGGCATGTGCATACTTAGTCACTTAGGTGTGTCCAACTCTTTGCCACCCTATGGACTCTGTAGGCTCCTCTGTCCATTCTCCAGGCAAGAACACTGGAGTGGATTGCCATTTCCTTCTCCAGGGATCCAACCTGGGTCTCCTGCATTGCAGGGAGATTCTTTACTGCCTGAGCCACCATACATTAGATAAATCTTCCTGCTAATAGCATATGGACGGAAAAGATCCACGGTGGCATCAAAGTGTTTAATTAAAGCTCAGACAGTTACAGGTGAGGCAGGACTGAAGATGAAGCAGAGGAGGGGGTCTGGAATAGAGACCCCTCCCTCTGCAACCAGGCCCTGGAGGAGGAAACTCCCAGCCATACCTGTGGTTTTCTCTCACAGATGCCCACTCTCTGTGCCTTGACCTCACTGTCAAATCTCAGTCCAGACGTCACCAGCCCTGGTGTCAAGTCCAGGGCTCCGTGGACACAAAGCCTTTCCTCCAGTATGATAGTGCCAGCAACAAGGTCAAACCTTTGGGTTTCCTGGGAAAGGAGGTAAACGACACGAAAGCGTGGACTGAAATAAGCCAAACGCTGGTAGAAGCAGGAAAAGAGCTCAGGATGGTCCTGCCTGTCATCAAACTGGACAAAAATGAGACGAGGGGTAAGTATGGGAAGGGGGTAGGAGCTGGAGACAGCAAGAGAAAGAGTGCATGCAGGGAGGGCATTCCTATGAAAGGACTGAACAGGATCCAGCCTTAGAAACCTGGTGGACCTGATGGGTAAAATGGGGCAGGTCATGGTCAGAAGATCACGAGCCCCTAGATGTGCAAACACACTTGAGTGACTGGGGAGGATGGACTGTGGAGAGTCCAGGATGATTCATTGTGTGTGGGGGGCACAGGTCCTCCCACCCTGCAGGTAAAGCTGTGTTGTCAATGTGAAGCTGAGCAATGCTCTGGTGCATCCTTGCACTTCAGCCTCAATGGACGGACAGCCCTTCTCCTTGACACCATGAGCATAACCTGGACAGTCATCGATCCTGGAGCCACAGGCATCAAGGAGAAGTGGGAGCACAACCAGGAACTGGCAGAGTATTTCAGGAACATATCAACAAGAGACTGCAGTTATTGGCTTAGGGAATTCCTGAAACACTGGAAGATGCTGCTCCCAGAGCCCACAGGTAACTGAGTGGGACGTGGGGGAGGTGGAAGCTCTCTTCAAAGGTCTAGTGCCTTCATGTGTGGATATGAGCACATATGTTAGTGTAATTGAAAATATGATGGATGGAGTGACTGATCTCTTGGTGGACTTCCTGTCTGGAGAGTCAGTGATGGGCATAGCACAGAACTTGCCAGCATCCTCCTTTCCCAGCCCACCTCCCTCAGTACAGGAGCCCCCTTCCTCATTAACCAATGACCCAGACCCCAGGCACTGCTCGATGGTCCCCAAACCTATATATGCATTATGTTTCCAGGCCTTCTCTCCCGCCTGTCGTACTGATCCTTTAAGCAGCTCCAATGTCACTTAATGAAGCCCTTATCCCTTCCCAGACAGAATTAAGTACCCCCAGTTGTGTCCTCCTCAAAAAGGACTCCTCACAGTAAACATGTCCACCTGAAAGACAATCAGATGGACATTTGCTGTCTCAGTGACTCAGACAGTAAAGAATCTACCTGCAAGGCAGGAGACCTGGGTTCAATCCCTGGGTTGGGAAGATCCCCTGGAGTAGGAAATGGCAACCCATTCCAGTATTCTTGCCTGGAGAATCCCAGGGACAGAGGAGCCTGGTTGGCTACAGTCCATGAGCTCGCAAAAGAGTCGGACATGACTGAGCGACTAACACAACTCAGGAGAGATATTAGCTCCACAAAGACAGAGCACAAGCCCATTAATCTTTCCATACCTGGACCTGAAGAGTGGCTTCACATGAGTCAGTAACTATATGGGGAACATGTGCTAAGGACAGCAGGTGCTGAGGAAGGTGTATTCTTAGATTTGACAAGGCTTTTGCTTTTTCGTTTTAGAATCACTAATAATGGCCCCAGATATCAGCCAGTCTGCATCCATCCGATTGGTCTCTTGCATTATCCTATTGATCATCACCCAGTTAGTTCTAATTGCTTCCTCGTCATGAATATTATGAAGAAATCAGGGACCACAGCAGGTGAGAAGCCAGCCGGCCTCTGGCTCCTAGGCAGGTTTGTTCTGGTCAGGACTTGGGAGAGGTGAGCCACGGGTTTCACCAAGCCCCTGTCCACTGGACCCATCTTTACCAAGATGATGTTCTGTCTTTGTCTTGGGCCCCCACACTTCCCTGTAGGGTTGGGAACCACTCTGTTGCTGGGGTAGAAGAGGCTGGTGTGGGCAGCAGGAAAGTGCAGTGGGAGTGGGGATGAAGACAAGTGTCTTCTCCTTTGGGGGCCCCGGGTACAAGATGTAGACGTGGTGGGGTGGGGTGTTGTCCTGAGATCTTACTCAGGCTTTCCCAGACCTTTGATTAAAAAAAACCTTTTGTTCTCTGATGATAGCATTCTCTAGCTCAACATTTTCCCCAGTGGTTCTAACAGCTATTCCATCATCTGGATGTTTCTCCCTGGACTATGAGAAGGTACAATGTTAAACCAACTCTGGGTGTCAAAAACTGACCCTTGATGACAGTCTGGCTGTTGATCTAATATACTACCTTCTACTCAGAGTGGGATTTAACAAGAAGCTAAAGAAGCCTATGCTTAAGAATTCCTTCACTTTCCAGGACTGTTGATGGGCCCTTAAGATGTATTGACTTGGTCATTTTGAGGATTTGCAAAAGTCAAATATTTGCTCACAATCAGTTAAAACTTCCAATGCTATTCTTTCCATCAGACTTGCCTTCATGTGGGGTAGAATTGGGGTGGGGAGAGGGGGTTGGCATTTTTTAAATTCTGTTAAGAAGATAATGCATTAGGGATATACTATGTGATTTAATGAGACATAATTTAGGTGTTCACACACACTTTCATGTATAGTTAAGTTACCGCATGCTTTTATGGGCTGAATGTTCTTCTTAATTCATGTGATAAAATCCTCACCTCCAGGAAGACTTGTTGAAACCACTCAGTCGGTGGTGTGTGGTTATAGTCTGTGTTGTGGTACGATAGGAAGTATACGTTTGGTCGGAGTCCTGGTTCCTGGATCAGAGTTTCTAAAACCCACATTTTGGTGTCATATTTGGTGTTCTGAGTATAGAAAAGTAGTTTTTCTTTAGAGACCTAGCAGACTAATACATATGCAGAAACTGCAATCAAGTGTTAACTGCCTAGATGTCATGACACAAAAGTATGAGGCTACCAGTTGAATTATCATGTAGATTAATATATGTATTAACATACTAACATGTTAATGTGTAAAAATGTATCCAGGACAGAAGAAAGGATAAAGTGTGATATAGCCAGGAATGGAACACTATAACACAATAAATAAAGAATACATTACCACAGTAAAACCATAGATGCCTCATAAAAAGGAGTTGAGAGGCAAGTGCTGAACACAAAAGAATATATATGCTGTGGTACTCCTATTTGTTGTGTTACATTATTGTGAAGTTTAACTGAATTGTTTTTTTAAGATGTATTTATTTTTGGCTGTGCTGGGTCTTCACTGCTGTGTGCAGGCTTTCTCTACTTGCTGCTCTCTAGTTATGGTGCAAGAGCAGCTCCCTGTGATGACTTCTCGTAGCAGAGCGCAGGCTCTAGGCTGTGGGCTTTAGTAGGTGGGGCACATAGGCTCAGTAGCTGCAGCTCCCAGGCTCCAGGGCACAGCCTCAGGATTTGTGGCCCATGAGCTTAGTTGTTTCGCAGCATGTGGGATCTTCCCGGACAGGGACTGAACTCCTGTCTCCTGCATGGGCGGGCAGATTCATTACCAATGAGCCACCAGGGAAGCCCCTAATCGAATTATTAAAAAGACATTCTAAGCTTGATTCTAAATCTTATCTCAATAATTTATGGATGAAGATTAGATGTTCCATGACTTGCAACCAGGAAATTATGCATACTGGAAAAGATATTATTTAAAGGACTATCCACGACCTAGATGGACCCTTATCAGGTGCTCTAAACTAGCTCATGCACAACAAAACTGAAGAGAATGAACTCTTGGATTAATATTTCCCACTTAGAAAGGGCGACTGCACTGAACTGGCTAACAGAGAACACTGCTGACCTCAGAAACACCTAAAAACAATGCTCAAACAAAGAGGATGTTTGAGCTCATACATTCATACCAGGACGAGAAGAAGACAACATCGGAAAAATTTTAACCTTTCAGTTTTCACTCATGTCTAGACAAACTTGAAGTTTTCTCCTGTCAGGAATATATTCAGTGATGCAGAGAATTCAATTATACATTGTACTTTTTTGCCCAGTGAGAATCACATGAATGTTTATTGAAACTCCTTTATTTTAGGGGCTCAAAGTGTTGAAGTTCTACCATTAGGTGAAGGAGACCTCACCTGGAAATAGGGTGTGTGCAGATGTAATCCAACCAAGGTGAGGTCAGGGTGGATTAGGTTGGGCTCTAATCCAAAGACTGGTGCCTTTACCAGGAGGCACGCCTTGAAAGAAATGTGGACACGCAAAGAAGAGACGGATATAGGAAAACAAGACACACGAGCATCATGGAAGGACAGAAATAGACACTGGGGCTACGCAATCCCAAGGGTTTCTGGCAAGCACCAGTGCTGTGCATAGTACCTCAGTCGTGTCCGACTCTTTGCGCCGCCATGGACTGCAGCCCACCAGGTTCCTCTGTCCATGGGGATTCTGCAAGCAAGAATACTGGAGTGGGTTGCCATTTCCTTCTCCATGCAGCCACCAGTAGTCAGGAAGAGAAAAGATGGAGCCTCCCTTAGAGCCTTCAAAGAGGGCCCTACTGACAGCTTGATTTCGGACTTCTAACCCTCACAATCTTGAAAGAATAAATTTTGGTTGTTTCAAGCCATAGAGTTCGTGGTAATTTTTTATGAAGACTTCACTGTCCCATCCAAGCTTGCAGGGGCTTAGACTGCATTCCCAGCACAAAGGGAACTGATGAGCAAGAAGGAAGGCAGGAGAGCAGTTTTAGAGAAGAGCCAAGAAACAGACCCAGGGACGTCTAGAAACATGACACCTAGTAGACTTCTAGACACCTAGTAGACGAGGAAAGAAATACCAGCGAAGGTGAGAGGGTAACAGGCAGGAAGGCCAGGGGTCTCCAAATAGAGGAAATAGCCTGCAAGTGTCAGACATTTTTATCTCTCTTAAGCGGCAGGAGGAAACAAACTAGCAATATTTTTTCCTTCTCTATACAAATTTAAAGGGAGGTTTCTCTTAAAATATTGTGTTGCCATAATGACACCCGGCTTCGCCTGAAGTTAGCTATTCTCGAGTCTAGGGATAACCAATGCCTTTTTCTTATGGAAATGTTTGTCTTAAGCTATGCTAATGTACTATGCCTTTACCCCAAACTCTGTCTCCAAGTCGGTTCCGCCTCTTGGCCCAGAACCTACTTGACAAACCAGTATGGATTTTGTTCCCCTAATCTATGTAAATGAAACTATTTGTATGGTGGTCTGCCCTTCTTCAAGATTCAAGTTAATCATTTTATGGCCCAGGATAAACCATTTGGTGCCAAGATTATCCCAAAGTGCATCTTATGGGTGAGGGGCCTGGTGCCATTCTGAATTTTAAGACATTCCTTTCTTTCATTAACAGACTGCTAGTGACTATATAACATCCAGCTAAAGACTAGCAGGGGGGTACTCTTTCTGCCCCCTTCTGATGCCTATGTCAGAAGCTTTCTCTATCTCCTTTATACTTTAATAAAACTTTATTACACAAAAGCTCTGAGCGATCAAGCCTCGTCTCTGGCTCCGGATTGAATTCTTCTCCTCCAGGGGCCAAGAATCCTGGTGTATTCGCGTGATTCAACAACAACCTTTAATCTTGGGGGCTCGTCCGGGATCCTTCAGGACAAGGTAAGGATGCTTGGAGCTTTAGTTCTTTGTTCTCTTAGCGAACACGTTTTCTGCTGTGCTTTACTAACTCAACCGTGTGCTTGTGTGAATGAATGGCATGCCCTGCGTGAAACAAGTAAGGAGCCCTGCTCTGCGGTTCCATGGTGATCTCACACGGCTTATGACAGAAACCTGTCGGGGCGTTATACCGACCTGCCAATGCCAAGAGGCACCCAATGTCTCCTTCGGGAACCGACCAGAAATGGGCAAAGCGTGTGGACCGAACTCTCCTTTCTCGGTCAAACTTTTCGGTCTCTTTGACCATTTCATAACTCCTTGGGAATTAGAAGTACTAACCTAATCTATCGGATCATAGACTTTCAAGGGACTTGTGATCTATACTGTTACTGTGTACTGTGGCTTAGGTCCCAGACTTGGATTGGTAGTCAAGAAAGTGTCTAGCCTCGCTAGGAATCGAAAGTTCGGAAGCTAGATGGAGCTCTAAGCTCCCAGAACATCTCTGAGGTTAAAGGTTACTCAGATTGGGACTGCGATGGGTTTTTTTTTCTTTGGTAATGCCGGCTCTTAGTGGATCAGAGGAGGCTGTTATACTGGTGTGGTGATGCTTGGAAAGAACATCTCAGTTTTATGTTCGCGTCGGTCTTATTGTGGTCAGGAAATACTCAGGGTCGTGCACAGGCACTCAGGTGACGAATGTTTCCCACAATGGTCTTAGCTTGGGAGGCATTCCGGAAGGTTACTCTGATTCACCCCGGGTGACATCAGAGGCAAGCAAGGTTAAGGGTGAAGAGCTGGACGTCAAGTAGGGATGCTATCAAGTCTACCCCTGGTACATCCCCACCCCATCTCGGTGGTAGAACCGGGAGGGACGAGTACGGGGCCTGCGTTGGTAAGGGACAGACTAAGTCCGACCAGGAAGGAAAAGCTTTTGGTGTAACGTCTGTCTACACCCCCATCTAGAGCAGGGAGGGACGCCTCCGGTAGAAAAATGGCCTTGGTCGCTTTTTTTCTCTCTTACAGATGGGAGCTAACAATTCCAGCCTCACTCCTTTGAACTGTATCCTGAAAAACTGGGATAGATTTGATCCCCAGGGCTTAAAGAAGACACACCTGGTCTTCCTTTGTGATACTGCATGGCCACGGTATCCATTGGAGGACGGCGAACGGTGGCCAGTTGGAGGGTCTCTTAAGTATAATACTGTTCTACAATTAGACCGGTTCTGTAAGGAACAAGGGAAATGGGTAGAAGTAGCATATGTGTTGCCCTTTTTCTCTCTGGGAAATATGCCAGATTTACGTCCTAAGGGTATAGATTTGGGCGTGAAACTTTCAGCTCCCCCCTATCCTCTTACTTTGCCCCCGTACCTGGGACTCCAAACTGGGATTCAAACTGCCCACATGGAGGTCCAAACAACTCCTGTCTCAGTACGACCTCAGACTACTCTGGTTTCAGTAGAAACTCAGACCATCGAAGTAAGCGATGAGATGGAGGACAGGAGACAAAGAAAAGAGGAAAAACAGGTTTCTCCAATCTATCCCCGGGATCATATGCGCAGAGCAGCCAGAGAGACTGAGGAACAGCCACACAAGCTGTTGCCTCTTTATGAAACACCCACCGGGAGAAATAATCAGTCTGTGAGAGTTAATAAGCCTTTTTCTTATCAAGAAATACAAAGAATCAAGGAGGATCTGGGAGACTATTTAGAGGACCCAGAAAAATATATCAGAGCTTTTAAAGGTGTTACTTTGCTTTATGACCTCACTTGGAAGGATGTGATGTATATCTTGGGACAAACGCTGACTCCTGAGTCAAAGACTCGAGTTTTGGGAAAAGCGGTTGCTTATGGAGATGAGTGGCTTGGTAATGAATCAGTAGGGAAGAGGGAGAACGAGATAGCGGCCCTCCCCACTGGGAATCAGGCGGTCCCAACTATAGAACCAGACTGGGACTACAACACAGCTAAAGGAAGATGGGATCAGAGTCATTTTGTTAGATGTATTCTTGAAGGACTTAGGCAGGCGCGTTCTAAGCCTTTAAACTATGGCAAATTGGCAGATATAGAACAGGAGGAGAAAGAAGCTCCTGGTAAATTCCTAGATAGACTGAGAGAAGGCCTTCGCAGATTCACTGAGATTGATCCCGAAAGTGAAGAGGGAAAAGTGATCTTAAAGGATAGATTTCTCACTCAGTCGGCTCCAGATATCCGCCGTAAGCTATTAAAACAGGCGTATGGACCAAATCAGTCTTTAGATACTCTGTTACAACTGGCTCAGACAGTCTATTATGGTAGGGAATATGAAGAAAAGAAAGAAGGCAAAAAAAGACAAAGGAAAAGGCGGAAGCCTTCGCCATGGCTATGAAAAACGTTCTTAAACAGCCTGAGAAAAATGCCCAGAGGGGCCCAGGTGAAAAGGGATGGGCTTGCTACTGCTGTGGAAAGGAGGGGCACCTCAAGCGGGATTGCCCTCAGGCATCTAAGCCGCCCCCGGCTCCATGTCCGGTCTGCAAAGGACCACACTGGAAGAGAGACTGTCCCCAGAGGCGTAGGTCTCCGGGGTCAGACTCTCAAGACAATCAGGACTGAAGGTGCCCGGGAGTCCCCACACAAGCTCCCGTCCTAATTACACCTGAGGAACCCCGGGTATTAATAGTTGTGGGGGGCCAATCCGTCGATTTCCTTTTAGATACTGGGGCAACTTATTCTGTGCTTACTGAAGCCCCTGGCCCACTTTCTTCCCGATCCGCTTCCGTAATGGGACTGTCTAGACGAGCCAAAAGGTATTATTTCAGTTATTCTTTATCTTGCAACTGGGATTCTGTGCTGTTTTCACACGAGTTTCTGATTGTGCCAGAATCTCCCTCACCCCTTTTGGGAAGGGATATACTGAGCAAGGTCCATGCCTCTGTTTTCATGAATATGGAGCCCTCCCTTTCTCTCCCTTTAGTTGAACAAAATGTAAATCCTAGAGTATGGGCTGATGGAAAATCTGTGGGTCGAGCACAAAATGCTATTCCTGTAGTTGTTAAGCTCAAAGACCCACACGTATTTCCACATAAGAAGCAGTATCCACTGAAACCTGAAGTTAAAGAAGGGTTAAAACCCATCATCGAAAATTTAAAGGAACAGGGACTATTAATACCCTGTAACAGTCCTTGCAACACTCCTATTTTGGGTATAAAGAAATCAAATGGTAAATGGAGACTAGTTCAAGATTTACGAATAATAAATGAGGCTGTAGTTCCTTTACACCCCGTGGTGCCTAATCCTTATACTCTATTGTCTGAAATTCCTGAACGGGCCAAATATTTCTCAGTAATTGATTTAAAGGATGCCTTCTATTCAGTGCCTTTGGCGGAAGAAAGTCAATTCCTATTTGCCTTTGAAGCAGCCAGCTTCTCAGTTAACCTGGACAGTTTTGCCCCAGGGATTTCGTGACAGTCCTCACTTATTCGGACAAAGTTTGTCACGGGATTTACAAAACTTTAACAGCTCTGAAGCAGTGGTGTTACAATATGTAGATGATATTTTGCTCTGTGCTGAGACAGAGGAAGCTTGTTCGAGAGCCTCAGAAGATTTCTTAAACTTTCTGGCAGGCTGTGGTTACAAGGCATCAAGAGAAAAGGCTCAGCTTTGTCAACAATCGGTTAGATATCTGGGCCTAATCATATCAGAAGGGACTAGGGCCATAGGCCCTGAGAGAATTAAACCTATACTAAATCACCCCCTACCTATGACTTTAAGACAATTGAGAGGATTTTTGGGAATCACAGGTTACTGTCGCATTTGGATTCTGGGTTATGGGGAACTTGCCCGGCCTTTATATAAACTTATAGCTGAAACTCAGCAGGCCCAAACTGACAAACTGGTTTGGTCTCCAGAAACTCAAAAGGCTTTTAAGGTTCTTCAGACTGCTCTCCTGCAAGCTCCAGCTCTGAGCTTGCCCACAGGGTCAGAATTTAATTTGTTTGTCACTGAAAGAAAAGGTGTGGCATTGGGAGTTTTGACACAACCCCGAGGGCCTCACCAACAACCTATTGCTTATCTAAGCAGAGAATTAGATGTAGTTTCATGTGGGTGGCCCCACTGTCTAAGAGTAATTGGGGCAGCGGCTTTATTAGCACCTGAAGCTTTAAAAATAATTAATGGACGAAACCTTACTGTACTGACTTCTCATGATGTGAGTGGAATCTTAAATTCTAAGGTTAATATTTGGATGACAGACAGTAGGCTTCTTAAGTATCAGTCATTGTTGTTAGAAGGACCAGTAACTAAGCTTAAAGTTTGTGGAAATTTAAATCCTGCCACTTTCCTTCCTGAGAAGGAAAATGAAACACCTGATCACGATTGTTCTCAATTCCTAACTTTAAACTATGCAGCTCGGGAGGATCTAAAGGATATCCCATTAGACAATCCTGACATGGAAATATTTACAGATGGCAGTTCTTTTGTTCAGGATGGAAAGCGTAAAGCAGGTTACGCCGTGGTGACTGCTGAACAGGTTTTAGAAGCAAAATCTCTCCCCCAGGAAACTAGTGCTCAGTTAGCGGAGCTTGTGGCCCTGACCCGAGCTCTAGAGTTAAGCAAAGGGCAGCGGGTAAATATCTATACAGATTCTAAGTACGCTTATTTAACTTTACATGCTCATGCTGCAATATGGAAAGAGAGACACTTTGAAACAGCAACAGGAGAACCTATTAAGCATTTCAGAGAGATCGAGAGACTTTTAACTGCTATATATTGTCCTAAAGAAGTAGCTGTTATACACTGCAAAGGGCACAGCAGGGATGGGAGTAAAATAGCCGAAGGTAATCATCTGGCTGACTGTCAAGCCAGAAAAGCGACACTTTACGAAACCCTTCACTACAGACGCCTTTGATCTGGACAGGTCCTGTGGAACAGGAAAGACCACAATATACTGAAGAAGAATTAGAAAGATATGAAAAACGAGGAGCAAAGATTACTGATAAAAGATGGTTACAGTCCGAAGATGGACGATTAATAATTCCTGAAAATGCTCAGTGGAAAATTCTTAAGGGTTTACATCAGAGTTTTCATTTGGGTGCTGAGAGTACTTACCAAATGGTTTCTCGTTTGTTTGAAGGTAAAAATGTAATGAAAACTTTAAAGAATATTATCAAAAGGTGTGAGATTTGTCAAAAAATAACCCAAAGACTGAAAAGCTAGCAAAATCTGGATTACAACGAAGTGGGAAGTATCCTAGAGAGGATTGAGAAATTGATTTTACTCATATGCCAAAAGCTAATGGATATTCTTGCTTACAAGTTTGAGTAGATACCTTTACTAGATGGATTGAGGCTTTTCCCTGTCGTAGTGAACAGGCTAAGGAGGTTATAAAGATTTTAATCCATGAAATTATCCCCAGGTTTGGGCTGCCACGGAGCCTTCAGAGTGACAATGGCTCCGCCTTTAAAGCTGCTGTAACTCAGGGGGTATCTAAGGCTCTAGGAATAGAATATCACTTACACTGTTCCTGGAGACCCCAATCCTCCGGGAAAGTTGAAAAAGCTAATGACATTATCAAAAGGCATCTGCGCAAATTAACTCAAGAGACGCAGGACAAATGGATTAAAGTCCTACCCATAGCTTTAATGAGGGCTCGAACTACTCCCAAAAAAGAGGGACTGTCCCCCTTTGAATGTATTTATGGAAGGCCTTTCTTACGCACAGACATTGTTATAGACCCTGAAGCCTTGGAATTAACTAATTATGTAACTCAGCTCTCAGCTTTTCAACAGACATTAACAGAACTCCGGGAGAAGACTCCTGACCCAGGCTCCGAGTCAAGCAGGCCTCTATTTGAGCCAGGAACCGAGGTCCTCATAAAAACAGTGGGATCTGGGGGGCCATCCCTCGAGCCTCTCTGGGAAGGTCCTTACCAGGTTATTCTTTCCTCTCCCACAGCTGTCAAAGTGCCAGGAATTGATTCGTGGGTACATCATACTCGAGTTAAGAGGTGGCACCCTGACCAAAATTAAGTGACTTCATTTTATGTCTTTACTTTCTATGCTCTGACTTTGTACCTTTTAGATGGGCCTGATAACCTATGTGAGCTTACTTCTGCTGACTCCAAATATCCTGAGTCTGCCGTTGGATCCTCAAGACAATGTCTTCCTGTCCTGGGCTCACTCCTATGCTGCATTCCACAATCGGTCTAACTGCTGGGTCTGCGGAGCGCTCCCCTCTTCGTCAGTGGAAGGCTTCCCGTGGTGGACATCCCCACTTCAAGGAAAAGACTTTCTCCAAGTCTGTGAATACCTTCGACAACAATCACATGCGATGCCTCTTCGTCATCTGATGACATCTACCAACCCTAAAATAGACTGGTGCAACACTTTGTACTCTAACTATGGACATAATGTGACTTTTAATTTTGATTATACATTGTCTCGGTTCAATGACTATTTTGCTACATATAAGGTAAATAGGTCTAGATCTAATGGCTTTTTACCTGACGTTTATCAAATATGGGATGAGGTTACACGGCTAACTCCTGAAAAAGGACGTTTAATATCTACTGCCTCTATATGCTGGGAACAAACAGAGCCGTCCCCAAAAGTTAGCCAACAACTTAATTACAATGATTGGAAACAAATGGGATATTTGTCTCAGGAAACATGCAATGTAATCATTCCCGTGTTTTCCAATCCCAGTTCAGGTTCTCCCTTTGTCTGGCCAGGCACGAATTGGGACTGGATATCTCAGTCGCGCTGGCTTGCTCCAAACGGGACTTATTGGATATGTGGCTCTTACCTATGGGCATGGCTTCCCCTGGTTGGATAGGGAGATGCACCCTGGGTCTAGCCTTTACTCATGGCTTTATATTGTCTGAGCTTCCAGAAAAGCCTGCTAATTTACCCCACCTTAGAACTCGGTGGGCAAGGTCTGTATTTCATTGGTATGATTATTTGGCTGCAGCGTTTGTTCCCTCTTTGGGAACTACAGATGTTATGTTACGAGTAGATGCTTTGACTAATTTTACTCAACAGGCATTACAAGATTCTCAAAAGGCTATTTCAGCTCTTAATGCTGAACAAGCACAAATTAGAAAGGTGGTTTTACAAAACAGATTGGCTCTAGATATTCTGACAGCTGCACAAGGAGGAACTTGTGCCATTATTCATACCCAATGCTGTACATATATACCTGATATGAGCACGAATGTTACTCATTTTACTAACCACATGAACAACATGATTAGGGCCATGGACACTCCTGAAGCCTCAATTGCTTCACTTTGGAAAACGTTAACTAATTCCCCATGGTGGACAACTATCTTAATTACGATAATTCTGGTTGTTTTGTTCTTGCTGTTTGCTCCCTGCATCTGTAATTGTATAACTGGATTTGTTTCTAGCCGCATGAAAGCTTTTAAGTTACAAATGGTTGCTCAAACTCCTGCTACTACTGTAGCTACCTCCAGCTACTATTTGGGGCCCCTGGATCAGATATCCTCAATATGAGGATTAGGAGAATATGTTGCCTCACCAATTTAGGGACAACGCCCCTTGTCAGCTCGGAAGTAGTTATGGAATGAGAACGACGCCCCTTTTCCCTAGGCAACATAATTCTCCTAAAAGAAAAGAGGGGAATGAGAGGGTAACAGGCAGGAAGGCCAGGGGTCTCCAAATAGAGGAAATAGCCTGCAAGTGTCAGACATTTTTATCTCTCTTAAGCGGCAGGAGGAAACAAACTAGCAATATTTTTTCCTTCTCTATACAAATTTAAAGGGAGGTTTCTCTTAAAATATTGTGTTGCCATAATGACACCCGGCTTCGCCTGAAGTTAGCTATTCTCGAGTCTAGGGATAACCAATGCCTTTTTCTTATGGAAATGTTTGTCTTAAGCTATGCTAATGTACTATGCCTTTACCCCAAACTCTGTCTCCAAGTCGGTTCCGCCTCTTGGCCCAGAACCTACTTGACAAACCAGTATGGATTTTGTTCCCCTAATCTATGTAAATGAAACTATTTGTATGGTGGTCTGCCCTTCTTCAAGATTCAAGTTAATCATTTTATGGCCCAGGATAAACCATTTGGTGCCAAGATTATCCCAAAGTGCATCTTATGGGTGAGGGGCCTGGTGCCATTCTGAATTTTAAGACATTCCTTTCTTTCATTAACAGACTGCTAGTGACTATATAACATCCAGCTAAAGACTAGCAGGGGGGTATTCGTTCTGCCCCCTTCTGATGCCTATGTCAGAAGCTTTCTCTATCTCCTTTATACTTTAATAAAACTTTATTACACAAAAGCTCCGAGCGATCAAGCCTCGTCTCTGGCTCCGGACTGAATTCTTCTCCTCCGGGGGCCAAGAATCCTGGTGTATTCGCGTGATTCAACAACAACCTTTCAAAGGGTACACTGCTCAATACGTGACGTGGGAGAACTGGCTGATCCTGTAACTAAAAGAGGATTTCTATTTAGCACAACACACAAACGTTCATTTTAGGTTGATCAACGCATGAAGGTGACTGTTCGTGGGGGCTCGGGGCTATATGCCAATAGCAACACGTTTACTGAGTAGTTTTAGATATGGGGCTGGGGCATTAAAAAGGAGACAGCACGTTTCCAGGTAGGACCCAGAGACCTAAAATTCCTGCTCGGCCCTGGAGCGGAGTCCTGGCAGCCAGCCCCTTCCCAGAACCACCCCGAGCTGTGTGTGGCTTTGCGGCAGCTGGAAGGCCCAGTATCTTGGGGAGAACTGGTCAGTGTGACTGTGTGTGTGTGAGAGAGAGAGAGAGAGACAGAGAGGGTATGCGTGAGAGGAGGAGGGCAGAAGAGAGGAGTGATCCTGTTAGGTGCTCATTCATGTCTGCCTCTTTGCGACCCTGTGCTCTGTAGCCCTCCAGGCTCCCCTGTCCATGGGATTCTCCAGGCAAGAATACTGTACTGGGTTGCCATTTCCTACTTAGGTGTGTGTGGGGCAGTGCCACTAATTTGTGATAGGAAGGTGAATGTGAAGAGAGGGAGGGAATGCTGGAAAGAGTGTGCTGGATGTGTGGGGAGCAGCCACAACTGGTGTGTGAGAATGTTCGAACCTTGATGTGTATGTATGTGTGTGACTGTGGACAGCTGAGCCTGGGACAGAAGGGGAGAAGACAGTATGCATATGCAGAGGGCCCTGAGGGGGATGCCCTGGGGGACCCAGAGAGG
>NW_020191649.1:0-20021 GCF_002263795.3 Bos taurus | reverse complement strand
CAAGGAATAGGACGCACCATACGCAAGCAGGACATTTCGTCGAAAGCATAGCATTGCTTCTCAGAATACATACGAGAAGGGCAGCAGGGTGCCCTCCTCCCTTGTTTGCTGCCTGGCGGCACGGTTTTGAAACCCATGACCCTTAATTCTAGGTTGATATCGTGGACCTCCTTTCTCCATCCACCAGCTAGAGATCAAGGGCCCGCTGGCCTCCAAAGTCCCAGAAGCAGGGTGGGCCACCGGCCAGAGTTCAGGGTTCTGGCCCTTGGACTTGCAGCGGACACTCGCTGCTTGGGAAAACCGCGCGGCTCTGACCTTTCAGCAAAGAGGGACGGTCAAGGCCTTGAGCCCAAAGGCGAGGCTTTCTGCGACCCCAGGTTGTGCCACAGAGGGCGGACTACGTGGTTCCCTGCTCCACGCAGTCCAGTTCCCTGACCTGTGTCCGCACCCTCCGCCGCCGCCACTGGATGCCGACCCTTGGGGACAGGAGCGCACGCATGGGCGTTCCAACCGCCACCGACCCCCGAGAGGACAACGGGGAACCCTCCCCCACCCGCCAGGACGCCCCCGCCCCGCGCCGCCCCGCCCCTGCCATGCTCCCGGTGCCTTCCAGCCGCAGTGGGGATCCCGGAGCACAACTGGGACCGCCCCCCATCCCCGCCACGACCCATTCCCGACCCGCGCCGCGCTTCGCCGCCCCGGGCGCGCTCCCGGTGCCGTGCCCACCTTCACCACGGGCTCCCGGTGAGCCCCGCCCCACGCCCGGTTCCAGGAGAGCCTCTGGGACCTCGCTCCCGCCGCCCGGTGAAACGGAGGAACAATCCATCCAGCCCACAGAGGCAATCCAAGCTGTCTAGAATTCAGGATCAACGAGGGCTACGAAAAGGAAAGACGACCTGACCTAGGAGGCCCATGAATTACAACACTAAGAAGGCAAGTTGTTTCCAAGGAAACTTGATCTTGGAACCCGGAAAGCTGGTTCTTTTCATATTGCAATTCCAAACCTGAGCTCCTTCCCAAAGCCTGCCTGGCCCAGCCCACCCCCACTCCCACAGAAAAAACGGCTCAAAGAAATCTTTCCATCTCAGGCCGGAAAAACTGGAAGATGTCTTGTCTGTCTGTCGGATGAATGTCTGTGTCAGTGTGAGCCTTGTGATTTTTGATAATAGTGCTCAAGTTCTGAGTTCTTATTTCAATGGTCTCAACAAGGCAGCCCTTGCAACCACACAACTGCTTCCAATACAAGAAAACTTTGACCTCAGGGAATGTCAGAGTCCCTGAACTGGGAACTAGTCAATATGAAATATCTAGTAGTTTTGTTTTTTGCTCCTCTACTGTAAACATGTCTAAGAGTCACAACATGAAGCACAAAATGTTCATAGTGCCTCGGTTTGTTCTAAGGTAAAAATTGCTATATCTGTTCTATCTGTCACAAGCTTGTCAACAAGAAGAAGGTACCTCGAAAGAACAGGAACAAAACGAAAAATTAAGAGTTGTGATGATGAGCTTTAGATTTATTAAAGCAATGATGCAATAACACCTCAATGATACGGTCGGGTCTCGTAATGTAGTCTTGGCCGCCTATGGGAGACCAGTTCTATGATGGGTAAGGCGATGACAGAGGTAAGGGGACGACAGACATAACGAGTAATGTTGATGGCAGGCAGATGGGAATTTTCACGATCTGACAAATGGAGTTGAGCAAGCCGCTCGTTGATTGTGAGGCACGTCATGTGACACTGACTTCCAGCGGCCGCCGCAGGCCAATCGAGGGTTCTCCACAATACGAGTCGACACGACTGGACGGCCACTGACACTAACTGAACATACAATCGATTGTTCTGGTCAAGTGCCCGGTGTTGAGGTTTTACTTCTTGTAAGCGATGTCTAATGATCTCTATCGGTTTGGTTTAGCTGGCTGGATATAGCTGAGTTGAAGCGACATGGCGTCTATTGAGAGAGTGGTGTTACATTTTCCATACTTAAAGATATCTGTGATCATTTCCATCCCTTGCCCCATTCTGTAGAGTAAGGTACCTCCCTTTTAACGATCAGTACAGAGAAGAGAGTTTTGTAGGCTACGTATTCACTAATAATGCTGGCGCTGCCATCCTTGACATGTAACACCTAGTACCACTTAATGGCTCACTCTTTATATCGTTTCTGTTGGGTTAGGTCTGCGCCTACATATTGATTTTCGATTCAGGGGGAACATTGTAGTGGTTCGTGTGTAGATTGTGTGTGGTGATGTTTGTGCTGGTCGCGCGTTCATTGCGTGGTTGAGGAAGAGGGAGAGTTAGGAGGAACGTGACTTTTACTTCCATTCCACTGGGAAAATCTTTTGTTTACTTACCTTGTCCACTAATTTTCCTATTAGAGACGATTTCACCACATTATATTTCCGATAGTTCATGTTTTGGTGCCTTATTCTCAAGGAATTCTTTATGACTGGATTAAAAGAAGGTAATTGTGCATAACGCATTTTTCGTACAGGTAAAGCAGTGTACGTCCTTCCCCTCATATCTTTTTTCCATTATACAGCTTTTTCGTACAGCAGGATGTGCTTATGCATTTCTACGGACTTGGGAGAATTTATGAGGGTATAAATGCGTACAAGTAACGGGAATTTTCGACATCGGAATCTTCTTATGGAGCGATGGTGTAAGGTTTGTTAACGGTTGAGATCTCTCAACCAGTATAATATGCAAGTTTGGGGTTTGTGTCTTTCTTACGACTTACAAGGTGTTTTATTTGCGAAGAGGAATTTGATTGTAATCGTTGCGCCTCTATTTTGTCTTTAGACTGCTGTATGTGTGATTCATTAGGTTCTACCAAGATTCTTCTAGTTTTGTAATTCGCCACTATCTAGGTGAGCCTTAGATTATAAGATTCTTTTTTAGCATTAATGGCTAAGACGTGTGCCATGAAGTAGATTGTGTTGTTGTCATCTAAGGTTTGTTACAGCTCTGTTTCATTGATCCAATCATCTGACGTCTGCTACATAAGCCCTTTGATATCATTATTCTTTGAATACCATGTTGGTCTGTCGCATGTTGAGAACTTGTAGCTAGTCTTTGTGCTGCTGGATTGTAGTCAGCTGGATAACGGTGTTCTTGTCGCGATAGTGGGGGTTCGTTTCTTACACGTTCTCGGTCAGTGAGTTCTGTAGCCGTTGTGCAGACAAGGTCCTACTTTCGACTGAAGGACTCGCCAAGCAGCCGTCGCTTTAAGCACATGCCTGGGAGAGGTCCCTCTGAGCAGGTTCCCATAGGCGGGGGGATGGCAGTACGGTAGATGAGGAGGGAAACAGAATCACGGGAGGGTTGTGGGATTATTGGCCCATGTTTTGACCTTCAAACTGCAGATCCTGAGATATGTGAGGAGAGATGTGCCAAAGAACGTCTTGGAGAGTTGTATCTTTGCATAGGAGGGCCAGCCCGCTAACTTGATGGCAAGTCCATGGGGTCCAACACACATATTGGAACATGATACTGGGCAGGGCCTAACCGAACGTGAAGGCCCTTTAGCCTCGGCTCTTATGTAGAATTTAAGGAAGAGGATGCTTAAGAAGTCCCAGAGCAGAGCTACGTTACTAGGAGCAGTGGAGCGGCGGCATAACTGACTCTACCGCAGGATTCCTATCCTCCACATAGAGCTTTACTAATGAGTACAGAATTAACTTGATCCTTATTGCTGAAACATCTCTCTTTTTGGCGATGGCACAACTAATGACACACAAATCAATGTTGGGTCTAAAATGCGCCAGAATCCGCCCCTTACCAGCATGTCTCCATCAGATGTGCAGAGGAGAAAGGACAACATAGTGACTCACTATCCGCAGGAAGCTGGTGGTCCGGGTTTTATAGTCGAGGAGCACCGGAAACATTTTCTAGACGCAAGTGCGAGCCTCTCCTTATATCTCTGTATATACGCAGAGCTGCATTCACAAGCAGTATAGTGTCTAACAGACTCTAAGGATGGTTTTCAGGATGGACGCAGAAGGATAATGGTAAGAGATATTCTGCAGTATCCCGCAGAGGTCCAGCAACTTGTCTCTAGCAAGAGGCAAGAGTCTGGAACTAAAAGGACTATTTTCTTTCAGTTTATCTTCTGAGCATAGAATACAGGATAGAGACAACTGAACTAATCGAAATGTGTAACTAAGTTTTATAATTAAGTGTAGGGAGGATTTTCATGATGTAGCCTCAAAAACAAATTTAAAAAGAAAAGAGTACGAGACAGTAGCAGAGGTCTTAGCTCTGAGATAACCACATTGTACTAATGGAAAGAAGATGATGAGGGGGGCAGGCTAGGTAAGGTGTATTTTGTGTAGATAACAACACAGTCTGGATTATCGGTCTTATTTAAGAGGATATTTCGATTTAGACAGTAGCAAAAGGTAAAGGAAAAGAGGAACAAGGAAGGGTGGGTGAGAGGGGAAACTACTGTTGATGGCTTATTTCAAAGGTGGTGTGCAGCTTTCGTGGGAGGATGAATCAATAATTTTGGAGGGGGAAAACGAATCTTGGAGACTGAGCCAAGAGTCGTTAGGCCCAGGCAAAAGGATTAACGCCAGCGGGCATTGATTGGAACGCATTCGGCACGCTGGGAATACCAACACTTCACGCCTAACTTAAGGATGAAAATACGCGGCATTTGCTTAGCCAAGTGTTGGCAATCTGAGTAACTAATTGCATTTATCAACTTCAGGAAGAGATAGGGGGTTGAACGCCTGGTAGGGTGGGATTTATCTACAGATCGAACTTATTATAACAATCCCTATAAGGTATGCATATGCGATGTCAAATAACAAGTTCCCTTAGGAACGCTCACCACGTCTTGTTTGGTGCCAATCTAAATTCTTGCCCTAACTTTCCCCCCCCGTACTGCATCTTGTCACGTAGCGAGGTCAGAGATAGACTAAAGCAAGATTTAGACCCTCCTAAAGAGCATTTTCGCGCAAATCCACTTACAAGGGGCACCTATTTTTATCTTGAGATGCGTCTCTGGGCAACGCACTGTATTGACCCTGCATGCTTAGGTCGGGGAATGCAAGGTTGTGTCATGAAAAAAGGCAAGAAGAAAATAGAGAAAAAAATGAGAATTAGCAAGATCTATAACACCAAATACATAAAAAAAACCCGGCCACAATGAAGTTTGAGCTTAAATCAAGAGATAGTGAGGGCAGTTCTTCGGCTGCACTGGCCTCATGCTGGGTCAGGAAGGGTCAACAATCAGGGCGTTTCAACATTATGAAGTTGGGAGCGCAATCCGAGACTCTAGCTAACATTTGTCGCACAAAACACATGGCATACGCTTAATGGTTATTATATATGAGGGTTGGAATTTTTGTTTAGGTATTTTAATTGTTAATGTGATATCTAATACCAGTATCTGCCATCAAGATTTTCATTAAAAATCTGTTACTTCATGATGATCTGAAATTACTTAATTACTCGTGAACTGGATGGAATGTACTAAAACTAAGGCCATGTTGCAATTATTCCTTAAAACAATCCTTATTTTTTAAAAAAAATTCTCTAATTGGTACTTTTTATTTGGCAAACTGCAGCAAGCACGGTCCGGCACCTATGGACAAGGATCAAGTCACGCCAGCTTCAGCAGGGAATCAGATTCTGCAGCTTAGGGTTTGTCCTTGGCCACACGGAAAAAAAAAACAGGTGGCAGCAGGGGTTGGGAGTACACAAATCTGAGCTACCAAAGACACACTGTCGCCTTTTTTGTTAGAATTGTACGCTTCACTTGGGGTCAGGTAGTCCATCGCTAAAATAATTATCAAACTTTTTTATTAACTAATCTGAAAGGATGAATCAAAAATACCGGGTTTTTGGAACCCATGCACCGCGTACTAAGTTTCCTACGAGAGGGTGAGCCTAAATTTCGTTCGGACCCTCAAGGCAACTTTTACCTCAATGCCTCTATGGTTCGTAGTGATGTGAGGAGCCAGCATGTGGACAACCTCTGTCTCTAAAAGGTAGCCAGAGAAGAGACATGGCCTTTGTGAGACGCAAGAGGGGAATTATACCATGGATAAGGTAAATGAGAGTTAGTGGTTTCGTGGACGTAGGGAAACATTTGGCAAGAGCGGGCAACGAACATATGCGTCAAAGAAAAAATTTTCCTTCAATAAAGGAGTCACTGTCTGTTGTGAGCGGAGAGCATGCGGTAAGGAATACCATCGCGACGGTGGGGTCAGTCATCCACCAACCCTCGATCCTCTTACCACAAAGTGGTTTATGAAGAGGCGGACAGCCCAATCAGACGCGGCCTTTTAGAGATGCCAGACAGCGCGGAGTAGCTCCTGTTTGGCGGGCGTCAAACGGAGAGAAGTCCTTCAGGTCCCTTGTAGCCAACACATGGGTCTGTGACTACAAGGTGGTTGACTCACAATGAGACATACCATGAACTTGATCGATGACCCGAAAGATCCTCTTGGAAGGATTCTGTTGGGCCCGGCTACAAACCTCACCCAAATATAAGGCCCACTCCGCCTCTTGCCTCCCATTGCTGCTATGACAGCAAGATGAAGGCGGACAAGCGATAATAGACAAGGCGGTAGCCATGTGGGGCTAGGAGCCGCAGCCGACCGGAGAGGGCATGCCTCACATTATCATAGCCGGGAGAAACCAACCCATTTTGAAAGGAAAAAACTGTTGCCCTTATTTACGACCCCATCGGGAAGAAAGGTGTACATATGAAACGGGGAGGGGACGCCACAATAAACTTTTTCCTAACCAGTGGCCTGATCACCTGGGTCGGAAAGTCTTCATAAACATGACATCCGGTGTCTCTGATGGATCACTAGATTAGCGGCCCCCAGCAGCGCCAGCAGGCACGGTTTGCACTGAGGTTCATCACTCTCTCCATCCAAATAACATGTGCCCCCACAGGCCCAATTAGGGAAGAGGACACATTTTTTAATTCCATGCCATTGAAGTCGATATCTATTGCTAGAAAATTCTCCTGGCTTCCGTGCATTTTTTACGCCATTGTCGCTGGTCATGGTGGGGGTCTCAACGGGAGGCAACAAAACAACATGGGACCAATTTTGCAAACCAGCTGTGTTATGAATAATTTGTTTTTCTTCCAACTTTTATAACTCTTTTTTTTTTTTTTTGAGAGAGAGAATTATGGCAGACAGGCCACGCGGAGAACATCTTGCTGCCTCATGGTTTTTCATGAAATATTGGAAGAGCAATCTGGACGCGACGGAAAACCAGTTGGATTGCCAGCTAATCCCGATCTCATCCCTGACGATTCAGGTCTAGGTGGTCGCTCTTAAAATTACATTGCTGTCAACTAATTCGGCACATTGCATCGCAGACCGAGGGCAGGCAGGGGCTTTCCTAGCTCGGATGAAGGGCGGCTGAGCCTATGTACTGTGTTCCAATAGGTCAACGCTTTAAGCAATACTCTGATCAGGGCTCATGTGCCAGGTGATCTATTCACGCCTATTGCCCCACAAGTCCGGGGTTTCCAGGGAGACTGCTTACAATTGCGAGAATTATATTCTGGGACTTTCATCCGTCCGGGACCTGGCGGCTTTAACTGTTGTTTTGAAATTGATATGGAGGAACAATCCAGCGCAGAATGCCACCACTGCAGAGAGGAGCAATTTACACTCAAGCGCTCGTATGAATTCAGGGAATCAAGTATCATAGAAGAGGGACGGAAAAAAAGAAAGACAACCTCTTGACAACTAAAGAGAGAAGAGAGCATGCAAAAATAATTCCTAATAGAAAACTAAACACCTAGACGCGCGTGGATTCAAAAACATGTTAGATTTACTAAGGGAAACTGCTCGAATAGTTCATTTGTAGACACCATATGCGATAGAATGAGCTTGGTGTATAAGCTGAATTCAAGAGGCAATTCAACCAGGAGAGCTTGCTGTCCTCTCAAATTGCCTGCCCTTAAGCCGCCTAGGCTGTTGCGCCCTGCCTCAACATGTTTCTGTCAAGCTCTAAGATACACAGAACACCAGCGGGTGCTCTCAAGCAAATAGTAAAATAGTCCTTACTCATCTCGCATGGCAATATAAATATAAGGGAAATTGGCGTTAGCTTGGCTAAGTTCTGGACTCGTTGGTGTTATTGGTCCTTTAGGTGGTCAGGAAGATGAGCTGCAATGGGGTTTAATGTTTGGGATAAATCAATTCTTGGCCATCAGGGGTCCTTCTGAATTTTTTATTGTTTGCCAAATGGGTCCCTCCAAGACAATGGAAACTGATAGGGGCTCAACGAGGCCCTCTCTGCTACACCTGCTACTTGAATCTCTTAACTGGTGCCACCACAGTATAGAGAACAAACTATTATGAACGCCTCACAGGTTGATCATGTCTCTATCAGGAGATGGACACCTGTGCCATTGGCTTCTGCAGTGCAGGTTGCAAAAAAATTGTGTCATGCTTTGACTTTGTATTGGGCAGATTTTGCTTACTACTGTAGACAATGTCTATGAGCAGCTCACTCAACAGACGAATAGAAAGCCACGCCAACAATTGTTCTACTTTAAGTTATGTCTCATTTAGTATCGAATTTTAAATTATAAAAATTTCATTACATGTCATAAAAAACTACTCCTTTTTGATCCTTTCCTAAATTTTGAAAAATGTATCGGTTTGAATTATAATAGATTGCTTAAAAATTGCTATAAGCCTGGGGCTGGTACATGAAAGGATTGGTGCCTGAATTGAATTTTTGCGAGAGCCATTTTTTGCCCTGGATTTTTGCTTTGAGGTTTTTCTTGTCACAACTGTCAACAAAGAAGGCAAAACAAAGTGTGAAAAAGAACAGTCAAGAATTAACCTACATATGTGTGTTTGTCTGGGATGATAGTGTGAGCTAGGTGTAGACATGTGTAGACGTAGTTAAAACATAAAATTATAATATTAGTATGTAAAGTTGAGGCTATTTTTATGGAAAAATCGTAGAATAGAAATCAGTCTTATTACTCTATACAAGGTACTCCAGGCATAGTATTATCTCGCTGTATGGGAGAGGTCTTGGAGTTGATACGAAGAAAGGAGATGAGGTGGTGAATGAGCAGGACGGCTAGACGAACTTTGGTGTATGCGCAATTGAGCCATCAACTGATTCACTGGACAAAATCGACATTTGCGAGCAATGCTACTGAAGTTTTGTTGGATTCCGAAAATCGAGAGATGCCCAGCGTAGAGCTGACATGTGACCCAACGGGTCCATATAAGAAGTATCAGACACGCGAGCCACTGAACTGAACTGAACATAAACACAGATGTTTCTCTCGGATAGATATATTCGTTGGTTGATTTATCCGGTCGTGAAAGTGAACTATCATATGTTCTCTAAGATACCCACTTAGACGTGAGATCCGACACAGTAAGAGAAATTTGATGAAGAGCTTCGAATAGGTGTAATCATCATTCACAATGAAACTATTAAGAAAAAGATATTCTGAAAACTATGTCTCTCTGGCCTGTGAGGAAACAAGGTACTTTAAATTGAATACCTTTTACACGTAAGCACATCAAAAGATGATTAAGGTTGACTATCTGCAATAGTGGAATGAAGAAGTGTCGGCTGACCATTCGGCTCATGAACAATTGTGTAACGTATAAAGGAAATAGGTACAAGAGAATTGAATATTTTTTTGATTATATTTTTTGTGTCTGAAAAGCAATCTGGAGAGTGGAATGTATGTGCTCGTGCCGATAAGATTGTTGTGTTGTTTGTGTGCGTCGCTCAGCCTGCTTGAAGAATCAACCGGAAGGAGAAGGAGCGCTACTATCACTGATGTAAGCAGTTAATAAGGATTAAAATTCTAGACCAACCAAATATTCTAAGTCGGCTTTCCCGAATGCCAAGAATAATGAACGAGTCAGGTGTTCTTTGGTTTGCTGGGAAGTGGTGGGTGGCTGGTATAATGGAACAGGGGGACATAAATTGGAAAAGGAGAGATGGTTATTGATAGAGGGCAGGGCAAATACAGTCGAAAATTTGGGCATTGTTAATTGATGAAAATGAGGGACAATAGTGACGTCGTTAATTTTGGCTCTATTTGCTATAACCATGGTTTGGGTTGCTAGTTCAGAGTATGAGGGTAAGAATGATCCCAGAGCTGGATAATACGAGAGTGATCAATATTGTAAAAAAGGGAGTATCAGGTATAAGGGTTGTAGGGTACTGTTGAGTAGATCACCCCAGAAAAGAGTGTTGTTAGACCTAGGCACATATCGATTTACATGGTTAATGAGTGAATATGCCTTGCGAAACATAGGACTTAGATAAGGTTTAGTTCTCATTTACGCTTTTTTCTACTGCTCGTAGTATTATCAATCTAAACATTAGTAAACAACTAGCAGATTAAATGTTATTATTAATTGTTTTTAGCTTTCGGAATGACATGTGGAGAATTAATGCTTCTAGAGGTGAACTTGGATCGATTGAATCATTAAGAAAATTTTTTGCATGTGCCGTAGTAAGAAAGTACCGTTAAAAGTTGGGAATACTCTATAAAGTCAGAAACGGATCTTATATAGGTCTGGGCTGCTGCGATTGATGGGCTATTTGATTTAACGATAAGCCTTCAGGTTCGCCGCTGCGAAGTCCGTTTCAGTTGTGTCGGTCCTGTGGTGGCAAAAAAGGATTCCAAATGCAGAACGGCAGCTGGGCCACAGCTAGGCCCCAGGCAAGTATGTCAGTCATGGGGTGTGCTTATTCTATATGTCACCAAAGAATAACATGAGAGTCGGTGAGTATAGCGCCAATTTAGTCCTACCGTCCAATCATTTGATAACATGAATATTGTTGATAATACCTGAGTCTCGCAGCCTGAGCCAATACAGCACTGTTTTAGGTTACATTCGCTGGGGGCTCTTCTCGTCCACATGAGCGTTCTATAGGAAGAATTTGTGATCGTACGGTAGATTCCCATCGGACCCTTCAAGCTTCCACTCCAGGTGCCTCTAATTTGCGACGGCGCGATAAGAAGCATATTCTAAGGGAACGGAGTATATTTTAGTTGAGTTTGATAGCAATTTAGACTTCTCCAGGCACGCAACTAAACTTATCCCTTCCATATCTTTTTCAATTTTATTATCTTTGCCATATAATATTCCTTGTCCTCAGCCAGTTGGAGCTTTTTCTTTCATGGCCACCCTTTAAGATGAGATGACTACATATGAATCTCAAAACAAAATCCGTCGACCTAAACAGGAGAAACCAAAGGATTGTAAAGTATAGTAAAAACAAATTTAAATAACCTATTACAAGGGACCGGTCCGTAATTAGTAAGTAAGAGAACATAGAATACTAACAAGGAATAAACCCTAACGCCTATATCAGGAGTAGTGTTTTCGGGCTCAAGGCATAAGAGTTTCAACGATTAGAATGGGAAGACTTGCAGAGTTTTAGTGAGTGCGTTAAATTTCTAACGCAAAACTTTCCAGCGAATGGTCTAAGCAAGAAGGACAATACCAGACAAATAGTCCAACGTCTTAATTCAATTGTTACCTAATTTCTTTAAGAAAGAAATGGAGCATTTTCCACCCATTGTGGGCCAAATAATTAGTGAGATACAGACCAGGTAATGATGGAAATGAATGGCAAACTTCCAAAAAGGTGGTTCCCAAAACAAATTAATCACGGACAGGAAGTTATTGAAACAGATTTGATGAGTATGTAGTTATAAGGAGGTAGAGGCGAGCAAATAATACATTGCTATGTGCCCAGGAAGCAAAAATATAAGCTTCGGGTTTATTAAAAGTATTAAGAATACTTTTAGATCATAGATGAAGGAGAAGATATTAAGGTAGTGTGCAATGTGAAAAAAAAAATCCAAATCTAACACTTAGTTTGGTTCTTCAGCTTCATCGTACAGATGATCTTGAGAACCTTTCAAATTGGAGGGAAACAATATATGCTGCCTGCAAAAGCCACTTGTAGTCCCAACCGAATACAAAATAATCACATGAGGCTCTATTTGGAAACAAAAAAATTGAGTAAAATTTACCCAACTATTTCAGCAGCTTGAATCTTTAGGTAACCACATTTCCTAAGGAAAAAAGCTGAATTGTACCTTAAAGCACTATATAGTTTTTAATTCTGGTAATTTCATAAACACATCTAGGAGATGGGTCGTAACGCGAGGTTGTGATTTATCTATCGAATATTGCAACCTTAGTAGCTGCTCCACAGGAAGTGCAAAGAGGACAAGCCTGCACAGACTGCGGTGGACTACACTGCGCTCAGCCCACATTCTCACTTACCCTCTCACATAGCATTATTTGGAGTGCAATCCAGAATCTAACCCACAAGGCTCTCGGCCAAACTAACAGGGACTAACAGGCAATCTAGGGGATGATCTTACCGTTTACAGGACCACATTTTTTCGTGAAGAGTTCTATTGGTCAAAAAAAAAAGAAAAAAATAAAAAACTGATATTATAATAAAAAAAAAAATAACAGCGCAAAGCACCATTGTACCTTTTCGCCTCGACATTGAATAACCGACTGACAGATGATTCTTGGATAAGAGTATATCCACTCACAGAGTCATGTCAATGATAAATAGTCAGATACAGGACCTTTATAGATTTGGTATTAAATACCTTAAGTAAGGCTCCATATGGGTTATTTTTTGTTTTGTTTGGTTTTTTAAGTTTCGAATCAGATTATCCAAGCCCTTGAACTTCGAATTTAAATAATGTAATATTTATAGAGTCTACCGAGTTTATTAATTGTATTTCGTGAGAGTCCTTCCGAGAATCATCTTTACAACCTTGGTACTCATGGACTGGAGGGCCAGGCCAGGCCTTCCCCTCTCCCATCCCTACTCCCGAGATCTCAAACGCACATCTACGGAGGTCCGCTCCATTGAGTTGTGAATGCAATCCACAATCCATGGATATAGGCGCACTCCCCTCTTACAGCAGGACAGGCCACATGGATTTGTGCCATGAAAGGGCAGCTAGGGGGCTCACTCCCTTCTCTTCGCCCCTTTTTCTTTTTCCGCCCGCACGCCTTAGTCGAGGTCTCCTTCCGACTCGAGTCGAGTTCCTTCACACATAGGTGACCAGTCACTACTGGGGTTTGTGGGGAAACCGGTAGCTTCGACCGCCTTTACAAGCATCTCAAGTTCTCAGAGGGTTTCGCTCTATCCAAAATTGAATTAGTTGTCGGGACCCTTCGCAACCTTGTTACACTCTTCTAAGGCATTGGCTGGTTTCAGAATCTGGCGTCTCGGCTCGTGAGACTCGGAATCTCAAGATAGTCTATCTCAGCAACACAGGACCTGGGCCCAGCCAGTTGAAACCGAGGATCATGTTCTTCATGGGGTTTTCAGCGGGCCTCTCTCTTTGACTAATGACTAGCCGAGACCACCAAATTTTCGGAATACGTGAAACCTATCTGCGGTTGGGAAAAAAAGCGAATAACTTTGACCTAGTTGGACGGCCCTTTACTCTGATCATACTAGAGCTCTCAATAGGTGTTTGTTGAAGAGAATAGTGCCGGTGTCTACTAGGGTGTCTGGTTTGAAGACCCAAAGGCCGATGGCCTATTGTGGCGAACTCGGAGGGATCAGGTTGCTAGGTCCAACAGAGGTGGGTCTGGACTAGGCGATGGATTTCCACTGGTGCGCTGAGGAGCCT
The DNA here is from genome assembly GCF_002263795.3 of Bos taurus. Classification (NCBI taxonomy): domain Eukaryota; kingdom Metazoa; phylum Chordata; class Mammalia; order Artiodactyla; family Bovidae; genus Bos; species Bos taurus. Next base: position 6,371 of record NW_020191649.1, on the reverse strand, counting down.
GGTTCCAAAGGCTGCAGTCATGCAGGCGTCGACGTTCATAAAGCTGAAGTGGCTGGCCACAACGACCTGAAGTGAACTTCCAATCTTCCATTTTCACTTTCCATAGCATTCGGGGGCGACAGGAGATGGCAACCCACTTCCAGGCGCCGCACTCCTTTGGGTGAGTGAGCGAGACCCCATGGATGGGCAGAGACATGGGAGGCGTCGAGACTCGGAATGGGTGCGCTGTCTTGGTGCGAGTAGCCGCCACGTCGAGCCGCACAGAGTTCGGACATCGAAGAGACCAACGCGGGGACAGGAGCACCTTTACGCTACCTAGCCCCACCAAGCTCAGGAGGGCCAGCCCCCCCGCGCAGCCAGGGGCGGCCACGGGCCTTGCGCTAACCTCTGCCATGCTCCCGTGCCTCCCAGCCCGCATGGGGATCCCCGGGAAGGCATATACTTTGGCGAATCTCCAAGGAGGAAGAATCTTTTAATTTTCATGGCTGCGTCAGCATCTGCAGTGATTTTGGATCCCAAAGAAATAGTTGTCAATATTCCTTTGTTTCGGGGCATCTTTTGCATGAAGTTTGGGGACAGCATCGCCTCTATTCATCTTCACCGTTTGCCATCGTTAGACGAACTCGTCTGGGACAACGCGCCGCCATGTTGGGTTAGTCGCCCCGCCATTTAAGCCGGGGCCGGCGGCTCCCGCTTGTGTCCTCCTGACCTAATGCGACCTTTTACAACACGTGGTCTCAATCAAGCCGAGTGGACCTGCCTCCCTCGGCCCTCACGGCTCGGTTTTTCCTAGTGGCAAGCCAATACTGGAGACCGTTCATGGCCAATAAGGGTGTGCGGCTTCACCTCTCGCTCCCGGGTGTATATCTGAGGTTATTGAATACGGGGAGAGATCATAATCCTTATTATCCTCACAGCCCACAGAGGGGCAATCCAAGCTGTTCTAGAAATATCAGGGATCAAACGAGGGGCTACGGAAAGGAAAGACGGACCTGACCTAAGGGAGGCCAGATATTCTACAGAACCGGACAAAGTTGGTTTCCAAGGAAACTTGATTCCTTGGAACCCGGAAAGCTGGTTCTTTTCATATGCAATTCCAAACCCTGAGCTCCTTCCCAAAGCCTGCCTGGCCGCCAGCCCCACCCCCCACTCCCCAGAAAAAACGGCTCAAAGAAATCTTTTCCATCTCAGGCGGAAAACTGGAAGATGTCTTGTCTTGTCTGTCTGGATTGATGTCTGTGTCAGTGTGAGCCTTGTGATTTTTGATAATAGTGCTCAAGTTCTGAGTTCTTATTTCAATGGTCTCAAGACAAGGCAGCCCTTGCAAACCCAACTGCTTCCAATACAAGAAAACTTTGACCTCAGGGAATGTCAGAGTCCCGTGAACTGGGAACTAGTCAATATGAAATATCTAGTAGTTTTGTTTTTGCTCCTCTACTGTAGACATGTCTAAGAGTCATCAACATGAAGCACAAAATGTTCATAGTGCCTCGGTTTGTTCTAAGGTAAAAATTGCTATATCGTTCTATCTGTCACAAGCTTGTCAACAAGAAAGTACCTCGAAAGAACAGGAACAAAACGAAAAATTAAATGTGATATGAGCTTTTAGATAAACTATGAACACTAATTACACTCGAAAATATCTGCCTATGAGAGTCTTGATTGAAGGCAGAGGAGAAGGGGACGACAGAGGCTAAGATGGTTGGATGGCATCACTGATTCGATGGACATGAGTTTGAGCAAGCCCCTGGAGTTGGTGATGGACACGGAAGCCCAGCGTCCTGCAGGCCACGGGGTCCCAAAGAGTCAGACACGACTGAGCCACTGAACTGAACTGAACATACAATCGTTTCTCCAGGTGTTTTGGTTACCCGAGTTTCTATCCTGTGCTAAACTAAGTGACGACAGTGTACTGAAGAGCTGGGTCATTTCCAAATAAATTCAAGTTCTGAAACATTCACGCCTTGAAAGGACCTCCCTTTTACACAGAAACAAAAGAGATTTTTGACTATCCAATAAGAGTGTCTGGCACCATCCTGACATGTGAAACGTAAGAAAGCAATTTTTTTTGTTTTGTTTGGTTCTGATCTTGGGTGTGTGTGTGTGTGTGTGTGTGTGCGTGCGTGCGGGGGAGGGGAGGGGCGCTACTATCACTGATAGGTATGTTCACCAATCTGTCGAATGCCAATATAAAAGTCAGTTCTTGGTTGCTGAAGGGAAATGTATGACTTGGTATTAAAAGAAGGTATGTGGCATGAAATCGCATTTTCTGAAGGAAAACGACGTCGTTCTTTCTTCCAGGTGGCAGTTTCAGGATGGGAGAAGCAAAGGAATGGGTACCGAATGGGATCAGGAGGTTGTAGGGAAAGTGGACCCCCAGAAAAGAGTGTTGTGCCTAGCACAAGGTTTCTTGAGAGGTTGAACTGCCTTTGCTAATGGATTTTAAGTTTCTTTACCTCTTCCGTGATCTCTTCTAGGTTGACCTAGAAGAGAAATCTTTTGTTAGCTTTGGCTAAGTGGAGAAGTATTGCTTCACGGTGACTTGTGTGATCCTACCTGACTGTTCTAAACCCTTTTGATATCTATGCACTGCTGCTGCTGCTGCTGCTGCTGCTGCTGCTGCTGCGAAGTCGTTTCAGTCGTGTCCGAGTCTGTGTGACCCCATGGACGGCAGCCCACCAGGCCCCGCAGTCCCTGGGGTTCTCTAGGCAAGAACACTGGAGTGGGTTGCCATGTCCTCCTCCAATGCATGAAAGTGAAATGTGAAAGTGAAGTCGCTCAGTCGTGCCCGACTCTGAGCGACCCCATGGACTGCAGCCTACCAGGCTCTTCCGTCCATGAGATTTTCCAGGCAAGAGTACTGGAGTGGGGTGCCATTGCCTTCTCCCATATCTATTCACAAGCCTGCCTAAATCATTGACTTCTAGCCACCTTTGGGATGCCAATGCCCACCCACCCTTAGCAGGCCCCAGAGGAGAGAAAACACTTACCACAGGAGGTCCGGGTAAGGAACAAGGAACTAACAAGCTCCCACCAACCAGGATTCTGCAGAGGTCAACAAGAGGTCAGCAAGAGATGGGAGACTGCAGTCCAGAGGTCCTAGCAACTTCCAGCGAGCAGCAAAGACCCAGCATAGTCAAAACGAATTCAATGTTACCCAAAACAAATAAATAAACGGACAGAAGTTCTTGGAACACATGACTGAGGCTAGGGGTGAGGCAGTACATGTATGTGCCAGGATACTCTTAAAGTATACTCTTAACGTAGATGAGGAGAACAAGGTAGGAGGAAAACTTACTGTTTGGTTCAGGTCGCTTCGGAGCCTTTTGGGGGAACCGACCTGAAGCCAGAGTCTAGCCGAAATACACAGGCTTTGAACATCGCTGAAGACCAACATTTCCTAAGGAAAAAACGCATTGCTTAGCTCAAGGTTTGTCTGGGAAATTCTTACACATCAGGAGATGGCTCCGAGGTGGATTTCTACAAAGAACATCCATGCAAAGGACAAGCCTGCACAGCTCTGTGCACATCTGCCCCCTCCCCCCCTCACAGCCAGCAGCATTTCCAAGTGACCTCCTAAGGCCTTCGCCAAACTACAGGGGCACCTCTGGGCTTCCTGTTTCCCTCATTTTTCGGAATCTTTTCTAAAAAAAAAGAAAAACAAAAAACAAATTAAAAAAAAAAAAAAAAAACCCGCACATTTCTTCGTACAATGCCACAGTGGAAGGAACACAGGCCTTCAATATTAAGACCTAAATTTGCAAAAAACTTGGAGCTTGGTTTTTTGTTTTGTTTGGTTTTGTTTTGTTTGAATCAAACCACCACATCATTTAAAAGTTTTACACGTTCTAATTATTCGGTTCCAAAACACCAAACTTGTACTGCACACGGTCCCCATGGAAAGGCCCCCTCAGCAGGACAGCCACAGATGCTGCCATGAAAGGGCAGCAGGGTGCCCTCCTCCCTTGTTTGCTGCCTGGGCGGCCACCGGGTTTTGAAACCCATGCACCCTACTAAGTTTCTAGGGTGCAATTCGTGGACCCTTCCCTTTCCCATCCCAGCAGGTGGTCAAGGGCCCGCTGGCCTCCAAAGTGCCAGAAGCAGGGCTGGGCCAGCCGGCCAGAGTTCAGGGTTCTGGCCCTTGGACTTGCAGCGGACACTCGGCTGCTTGGGAAAACCGCGCGGCTCTGACCTTTCAGCAAAGGGGTGGAGCGGTCAAGGCCTTGAGCCCAAAGGCGAGGCCTTTCTGCGACCGCCAGGTTGTGCCAACAGAGGGCGGACTACGTGGTTCCCTGCTCCACGCAGTCCCAGTTCCCTGACCTGTGGTCCGCACCCCTCCGCCGCGCCCACTGGATGCCGACCCTTGGGGACCCAGGAGCGCACGCAGTGGGCGTTCCCAGCCGCCACGGCGACCCCCGAGAGGACAACGGGGAAGCCCTCCCCCACCCCCGCCAGGAGCCGACCCCCGCCCCGCGCCGCCCCGCCCCTGCCATGCTCCCGGTGCCTTCCCAGCCGCAGTGGGGATCCCCGGAGCACAACTGGGACCGCCCCCCATCCCCGCCACGACCCGATTCCCGACCCGCGCCGCCCGGCTTCGCCCCGCCCCGGGCGCGCTCCCGGTGCGCTGCCCACCTTCACCACGGGCTCCCGGTGAGCCCCGCCCCCACGCCCGGTTCCAGGAGAGCCTCTGGGACCTCGCTCCCGCCGCCCGGTGAAACGGGAGGACAATCCATCCAGCCCACAGAGGCAATCCAAGCTGTCTAGAATTCAGGGATCCAACGAGGGCTACGGAAAGGAAAGACGACCTGACCTAGGAGGGCCATGATATTCTATAGAACCGGACAAAGTTGGTTTCCAAGGAAACTTGATTCCTTGGAACCCGGAAAGCTGGTTCTTTTCATATGCAATTCCAAACCCTGAGCTCCTTCCCAAAGCCTGCCTGGCCGCCAGCCCCACCCCCCACTCCCCAGAAAAAACGGCTCAAAGAAATCTTTTCCATCTCAGGCGGAAAACTGGAAGATGTCTTGTCTTGTCTGTCTGGATTGATGTCTGTGTCAGTGTGAGCCTTGTGATTTTTGATAATAGTGCTCAAGTTCTGAGTTCTTATTTCAATGGTCTCAAGACAAGGCAGCCCTTGCAAACCCAACTGCTTCCAATACAAGAAAACTTTGACCTCAGGGAATGTCAGAGTCCCGTGAACTGGGAACTAGTCAATATGAAATATCTAGTAGTTTTGTTTTTGCTCCTCTACTGTAGACATGTCTAAGAGTCATCAACATGAAGCACAAAATGTTCATAGTGCCTCGGTTTGTTCTAAGGTAAAAATTGCTATATCGTTCTATCTGTCACAAGCTTGTCAACGAGAAAGTACCTCGAAAGAACAGGAACAAAACGAAAAATTAAATGTGATATGAGCTTTTAGATAAACTATGAACACTAATTACACTCGAAAATATCTGCCTATGAGAGTCTTGATTGAAGGCAGAGGAGAAGGGGACGACAGAGGCTAAGATGGTTGGATGGCATCACTGATTCGATGGACATGAGTTTGAGCAAGCCCCTGGAGTTGGTGATGGACACGGAAGCCCAGCGTCCTGCAGGCCACGGGGTCCCAAAGAGTCAGACACGACTGAGCCACTGAACTGAACTGAACATACAATCGTTTCTCCAGGTGTTTTGGTTACCCGAGTTTCTATCCTGTGCTAAACTAAGTGACGACAGTGTACTGAAGAGCTGGGTCATTTCCAAATAAATTAAAGTTCTGAAACATTCACGCCTTGAAAGGACCTCCCTTTTACACAGAAACAAAAGAGATTTTTGACTATCCAATAAGAGTGTCTGGCACCATCCTGACATGTGAAACGTAAGAAAGCAATTTTTTTTTGTTTTGTTTGGTTCTGATCTTGGGTGTGTGTGTGTGTGTGTGTGTGTGTGTGTGTGTGTGTGTGCGTGCGTGCGGGGGAGGGGAGGGGCGCTACTATCACTGATAGGTATGTTCACCAATCTGTCGAATGCCAATATAAAAGTCAGTTCTTGGTTGCTGAAGGGAACTGTATGACTTGTATTAAAAGAAGGTATGTGGCTATGAAAATTCGCATTTTCTGAAGGAAACGACGTCGTTCCTTCTTCCGGTCAGTTTTTGAGGATGGGAGCAAAGGCTGAAAGAATGGTCACCAGGGTAGGAACGGGACCGACGCCTAATCACTGTAGGAAGAGTGTTTGACCTATAGAAACTTAATAATCTCTTTAGTCATTAGAGTCCCGCAGATATCCAAACACTAACTCAAGACTTTAGGTTCGCTTTAAGGTTGATATATGGGTAGGGCTCAACAACAACCCTCCTTCAGTGTTTTCCCTGCGTGCCCGATGTA
>NW_020191648.1:0-10032 GCF_002263795.3 Bos taurus | reverse complement strand
TGCATGATCAACCACTTTATCAGTGCATTGATCCATGACACATGATCAGTGCATGATCAGCCACGTATTCAGTGCAGATCAGCCACGTGATCAGTGCATGCACACTCACTGATTGGAGTATGATCAGCTTCGTGATCAGTGCATGATCAGGAACATGATCAGTGCATGATCAGTCACGTGATCACTGTATGAACAGCCACGTGATCAGTGCATGATTGCGACGTGTCTATGCATGATCAGTCACGTGATCAGTGCATGTTAGCCACGTGATCAGTGCATGATCTGTCACGTGATTAGTGCATGATTTGTCACTTTGATCATGTATAATATCCACGTGATCAGTTCATGCACCGTCATGTGATCAGTGGCATGATACGCAACGTGATCAGTGCATGATCAGTCACGTGTGATCATGGCATGCGCAGTCATGTGATCAGTGCATGATACGCAACGTGATCAGTGCATGATCAGTCACGTGACCAATGCATGATCAGCAACGTGATCAGTGCATGATAGCCACGTAAACAGTGCATGAACAGTATGTGTTCAGTTAATGCGCAGTCACATTATCAGTGCATTATAGACACGTGATCAGTGCATGATAGCTATGTGATCAGTGCATGCAGTCACGTGATCAGTGTATTATCAGCTTCGTGTTCAGAGTATGATCAGCCAAGTGATCAGTGCCTGATCAGCCACGTGATCAGTGCATGATCCTCAACGTGATTAGTGCACGATCATTCATGTGATCAGTGTATGATCAGCACGTGATCAGTTCATGATCACCCACGTAATCAGTGTATGATCAGCCACGTGATCTGTGCATCATCCACAACGTGATTAGTGCATCATCCACAACGTGATTAGTGCATAATCAGCCACGTGAGCAGTGTATGATAAGCCACGTGATCAGTGCATGATCAGCCACGTGATCAGTGCATGCACACTCACGTGATTGATGTATGATCAGCTTCGTGATCAGTGCATGATCAGTCACGTGATCACTGTATGAACAGCCACGTGATCAGTGCATGATAGCGACGTGTCTCGTGCATGAATAGTCACGTGATCAGTGCATGATAGCCACGTGATCAGTGCATGATCAGTCACGTGATTAGTGCATGATTTGTCACTTGATCAGTGTATAATATCCACGTGATCAGTTCATGTGCCGTCATGTGATCAGTGCATGATACGCAACGTGATCAGTGCATGATCAGTCACGTGACCAATGCATGATCAGCCACGTGATCAGTGCATGATAGCCACGTAAACAGTGCATGAACAGGTATGTGTTCAGTTAATGCGCAGTCACGTGATCAGTGCATGACAGACACGTGATCAGTGCATGATAGCCATGTGATCAGTGCATGCAGTCACGTGATCAGTGTATTTTCAGCTTCGTGTTCAGAGTATGATCAGCCACGTGATCAGTGCCTGATCAGCCACGTGATCAGTGCATGATCCACAACGTGATTAGTGCATGATCAGCCACGTGATCAGTGCATGCACACTCACGTGATCAGACTATGATCAGCTTCGTGATCAGTGCAGGATCAGCCACGTGATCAGTGCATGATCAGTCACGTGATCAGTGCGTGATCAGTGACGTGATCAGTGTATGGTCATCCATATTTTCAGTGCGTGCGCAGTCACGTGATCAGTGCATTATAGCCACGTGATCAGTTCTTGATTAGTCACATGATCAGCACAATTCAGACACGAGATACTGCATGCAAAGTTACGCAATCAGTGCCTGATCAGGCACGTGATCAGTGCATGATCAGGCACGTGATCAGTGTATGATCAGCCCACGTGATCAGTGTATAATATTCACGTGATCAGTTCATGCACCTTCATGTGATCAGTGCATGATACGCAACGAGATCAGTGCATGATCAGTCACGTGATTAATGCATGATGAGCCACGTGATCAGTGCATGATAGCCACGTAAACAGGCATGAACAGGTATGTTGTTCAGTGAATGGGCAGTGACGTGATCAGTGCATGATAAACACGTGATCAGTGCATGATAGCCATGTGATCAGTGCATGCAGTCACGTGATCAGTGTATTTTCAGCTTCATGTTCAGAGTATGATCAGCCACGTGATCAGTGCCTGATCAGCCACGTGATCAGAGTATGTTCAGCCACGTGATCAGTGTATGATCAGCCACATGATCAGTGCATGATCAGCCACGTGATTCAGTGCATGCACAGTTATGTGATCAGGTATGATCAGCTTCGTGATCAGTGCATGATCAGCCACGTGATCAGTGAATGATCAGGCACGTGAACAGTGCATGATCAGTAATGTGATCAGTGTATGATCAGCCACGTGATCATTGCATGATCAGCCACGTGATAAATACATGCACAGTCATGTGATCAGTGTATAATCTACAACGTGATTAGTGCATGATCATTCATGTAATCACTGTATGATCAGCCCACGTGATAAGTGCAAGATCAGCCACGTCATCAGTGTATGATCAGCCACGTGATCAGTGCATGATCCACAACGTGATTAGTGCATGATCATTCATGTGATCAGTGAATGATCAGCCAAGTGAAAAGTTCATGATCACCCACGTGATCAGTGCATCATCCACAACGTAATTAGTGCATGATCAGCCACGTGAGCAGTGTATGATCAGCCACGTGATCAGTTCATGATCACCCACGTGATCAGTGCATGCACACTCACGTGATCAGAGTATGATCAGCCACGTGATCAGTGTTTGATCAGCCACGTGTTCAGTGCATATAGACACGTGATCAGTGCATGATAGCCACGTGATCACGTGAATGATCAGTCACGTGATCAGTGCCTGATCAGTAACGTCATCAGTGTATGATCATCCACATGATCAGTGCATGCGCAGTCACGTGATCAGTGCATTATAGCCACGTGATCAGTTCTTGATTAGTCACATGATCAGCACCATTCAGACATGAGATCACTGCATGCTAAGTCACATATCAGTGCATGTTCAGCCATGTGATTAGTGCATGATCAGCCACGTGATAAATGCGTGATCATCCACGTGATTATTGCATGCACAATCAAGTGATCAGTGCATGATAGTCACGTGATATATGCATGATCAGTCACGTGATCAGTGTATGATCAGCCAAGTGATCAGTGCATGATAGCCACGTGACCAGCACATGATTAATCAGTGCGTGATCAGTCATGTGATCAGTGCATGATCAGTTATGTATCAGTGCATGATCAGCCATTTTTTAGTGCATAAGCAGTCAAGTGATCAGCGTATTATCATCCACGTGATCAGTGCATGTGCAGTCAAGTGATCAGTGCATGCAGTCTCGTGATCAGTGTATTTTCAGCTTCGTGTTCAGAGTACGATCAGCCACGTGATCAGTGCCTGATCAGCCACGTGATCAGTGTATCATCAGCCACATGATCAGTGCATGATCAGCCACATGATCAGTGCATGCACAGTCCTGTGATCAGTGTAATATCAGCTTCGTGATCAGTGCAGTAATGAACAGCCACGTGATCAGTGCATGATCAGCCACATGATCAATGCATGCTCATTAATGTGATCAGTGCATGATCATCAACGTGATTAGTGCATGATCAGTCATGTAATCACTGTATGATCAGCCACGTGATAAGTGCAAGAACAGCCACGTGATCAGTGCATGATCCACAACGTGATTAGTTCATGATCAGTCATGTGATCAGTGTATGATCAGCCACGTGATCAGTGCATCATCCACAACGTGATTAGTGCATGATCAGCCACGTGATCAGTGCATGCACACTCACGTTATTGGAGTATGATAAGCTTCCTGATCAGTGAATTATCAGGCACGTGATCAGTGCATGATCAGTAACGTGATCACTGGTATGAACAGCCACTGATCAGTGCATGATTAGCGACGTGTCTAGTGCATGATCAGTCACGTGATCAGTGCATGATCAATCACGTGAGTAGTGCATGATTTGTCACTTGATCAGTGTATAATATCCACGTGATCAGTTCATGCGCCGTCATGTGATCAGTGCATGATACGCAACGTGATCAGTGCATGATCAGTCACGTGACCAATGCATGATCAGCCACGTGATCAGTGCATGATAGCCACGTAAACAGTGCATGAACAGGTATGTGTTCAGTTAATGCGCAGTCACGTGATCAGTGCATGATAGACACGTGATCAGTGGCATGATAGCCATGTGATCAGTGCATGCAGTCACGTGATCAGTGTATTTTCAGCTTCGTGGTTCAGAGTATGATCAGCCACGTGATCAGTGCCTGATCAGCCACGTGATCAATGCATGATCCACAACGTGATTAGTGCATGATCAATCATTTGATCAGTGTATGATCAGCCACGTGATCAGTTCATGATCACCCACGTGATCAGTGTATGATCAGCCACGTGATCAGTGGCATCATCCACACGTGATTAGTGCATGATCAGCCACGTGAGCAGTGTATGATAAGCCACGTGATCAGTGCATGAACAGGCCCGTGATCAGTGCATGATCAGGCTCATGATCATCACGTGATCAGTCACGTGTGAGTAGTGCATAAATCAGACATTGTGATCAGTGCATGATCAGTCAAGTGATCAGTGCATTATCAGCCACGTGATCAGTGCATGATAGCACGTTATCAGTGCATGATCAGTCACTTGATTAGTACATGATCTGTCACTTGATCAGTGTATAACATTCACGTGATCAGTTCATGCACCGTTTATGTGATCAGTGCATGATACGCAACGAGATCAGTGCATGATCACTCACGTGATTAATGCATGATGAGCCACGTGATCAGTGGCATGTTAGCCACGTAAACAGTGCATGAACAGGTGTGTGTTCAGTTAATGCGCAGTCACGTGATCAGTGCATGATAAACACGGTGATCAGTGCATGATAGCCATGTGATCAGTGGCATGCAGTCACGTGATCAGTGTATTTTCAGGCTTCATGTTCAGAGTAGGATCAGCCACGTGATCAGTGCCTGATCAGGCAGCCACGTGATCAGAGTTATGTTCAGCCACGTGATCAGTGTATGATCAGCACATGATCAGTGCATGATCAGCCACGTGATCAGTGCATGCACAGTTATGTGATCATGAATGATCAGCTTCGTGATCAGTGCTGATCAGCCACGTGATCAGTGAATGATCAGGCACGTGAACAGTGCATGATCAGTAATGTGATCAGTGTATGATCAGCTACGTGTTCATTGCATGATCAGCCACGTGATCAATACATGAACAGTCAGGAGATCAGTGCATAATCTCAACGTGATTAGTGCATGATCATTCATGTAATCACTGTATGATCAGCCACGTGATAAGTGCAAGGTCAGCCACGTGATCAGTGTATGATCAGCCACGTGATCAGTGCATGATCCACAACGTGATTAGTGCATGATCATTCGTGTAATCAATGTATGATCAGCCACGTGATAAGTGCAAGATCAGCCACGTGATCTGTTCATGATCACCCACGTGATCAGTGTATGATCAGCCACGTGATCAGTGCATCATCCACAACGTAATTAGTGCATGATCAGCCACGTGAGCAGTGTATGATAAGCCACGTGATCAGTTCATGATCACCCACGTGATCAGTGCATGCACACTCACGTGATCAGAGTATGATCAGCTTCGTGATCAGTGCATGATGAGGCACGTGATCAGTGCATGATCAGTCACGTGATCAGTGTATGTTCAGCCATGTGATCAGTGCATGATAGCCACGTGACTAGTGCATGATCAGTCACGTGATCAGTGCATGATGCACAACGTGATTAGTCCATGATCAGTCATGTAATCTCTGTGTGATCAGCCACGTGATAAGTGCAAGACCAGCCACGTGATCAGTGTATGCTCAGCCACGTGATCAGTGCATCATCCACAACGTGATCAGTGCATGATCAGCCATGTGATCAGTATATGAGCAGCCACGTGATCAGTGTATGATCAGCCACGTGATCATTGCATGATCAGCTTCGTCATCAGTGCATGATCAGCCACGTGATCAGTGCATATCAGCCACGTGATCAGTGCATCATCCACAACGTGATCAGTGCATGATCAGCCATGTGATCAGTATATGAGCAGCCACGTGATCAGTGTATGATCAGCCACGTGATCATTGCATGATCAGCTTCGTGATCAGTGCATGATCAGCCACGTGATCAGTGTATGATCAGCCACGTAATCAGTGTATTATCAGCCACGTGATCAGTGCATGATCCACAGCGTGATTAGTGCATAATCAGTCATGTGATCAGTGTATGATCAGCCACGTGACCAGTGCATCATCCACAACGTGATTAGTGCATGTTCAGCAACGTGATCACTGTATGATAAGCCACGTGATAAGTGCATGATCACCCACGGGATCAGAGCATGTTCAGCCACGTGATCAGTGCATGATCAGCCATGTGATCATTGCATGCACACTCACGTGATCAGTGTATGATCAGCTTCGAGATCAGTGCATGATCAGCCACGTGATCAGTGCATGATCAGCCCCGTGATCAGTGCATGATCAGGCACGTGATCAGTGCATGATCAGTTTATGTGATCAGTGTATGATCTGCCACGTAATCAGTGCATGATCCACAAAGTGATTAGTGCATGATCAGCCACGGGATCAGTGCATGATCACCCACGTGATCAGTGTATGATCAGTCACGTAATCAGTGCATTATCAGCCACGTGATCAGTGCATGATCCACAACGTGATTAGTGCATGTTCAGCAACGTGATCACTGTATGATAAGCCACATGATAAGTGCATGATCACCCATGGGATCAGAGCATGTTCAGCCACGTGATCAGTGCATGAGCAGCCATGTGATCATTGCATGCACACTCACGTGATCAGTGTATGATCAGCTTCGAGATCAGTGCATGATCAGCCACGTGATCAGTGCATGATCAGTCATGTGGTCAGTGTATGATCAGCCACGGGACTGTGCATGATAGCCAGGTGACTAGTGCATGATCAGTCAGGCGATCAGTGCATGATAAGCCACGGGATCCGGGCATGATTGACATGTGATCAGTGCATGAGAGCTACGTGATCAGAGCATGATCAGCCACGTGATCATTGCATTATCTGCCACGTGATCAGTGCATGCACACTCACGTGATCAGTGTATGATCAACTTCGTGATCAGTGCATGATCAGCTACGTGATCAGTGCATGCTCAGTCACATGATCAGTGTATGATCAACTTCGTGATCAGTGCATGATCAGCTACGTGATCAGTGCATGCTCAGTCACATGATCAGTGCATGTGCAGTCACGTGATCAGTGCATGATAAGTCACGTGTTCAGTGCATGATCTGTCACGTGATCAGTGTGTGATAATCCATATGATCAGTGCATGCGCAATCTCGAGATCAGTGCATGATAGCGACGTGATCACTGCATGATTAGTCACGTGATCTGTTCCAGATCAGCTACGTGATTAGTGCATGATAGCCAGGTGATCAGTGCATGATCAGTCACGTGATCAGTGTATGATCAACCACGTGATCAATGCATGATAGCCACCAGATCAGTGCATGATCAGTTACGTGATCAGTGCATGATCTGTCACGTGTCCTGTGTATGATATCTAAGTGATCACTTCTTGAGCAGTCATGTGATCAGTGCATGATAGCTAAGTGATCAGTGCCTGATCAACCACGTGATCATAGCAAGATTGCCACGTGATCAGTGCATGATTATTTAGGTGATCAATGTATGATAAGCCACATTATCAGTGCATGATAGCCACGTGATCAGTGCATGATCAGTCACGTGATCATGGCATGCGAAGTCATGTGATCAGTGCATGATAGCTATGTGATCAGTGCATAATCAGTCACATGATCAGTGCATGATCAGCCACGTGATCAGTACATGATCAGCCAAGTGATCATTGCATGCACAGTCACGTGATCAGTGTATGATCAGCCTCGTGATCAGTGCAGGATCCGCCACGTGATCAGTGCATGAACAGGCCCGTGATCAGTGCATGATCAGAATCATGATCAGTGCATGATCAGTCAAGTGATCAGTGCATTATCAGCCACGTGATCAGTGCATGCACACTCACGTCATTGGACTATGATCAGCTTCGTGATCAGTGCATGATCAGCCACGTGATCAGTCCATGATCAGTCACGTGATCAGTGCGTGATCTGTGACGTGATCAGTGTATGACCATCCACATTATCAGTGCATGCGCAGTCACGTGATCAGTGCATTATAGCCACGTGATCAGTTCTTGATTAGTCACATGATCAGCACCATTCAGACACGAGATCACTGCATGCTAAGTCACGTGATCAGTGCATGATCAGTCACGTGATCAGTGCATGATCAGCCACATGATCAATGCATGCACATTCATGTGATCAGTACATGATCCACAACGTGATTAGTGCATGATCAGTCATGTAATCACTGTATGATAAGCCACGTGATAAGTGCAAGAACAGCCACGTGATCAGTGCATGACCCACAACGTGATTAGTTCATGATCAGTCATGTGATCAGTGTATGATCAGCCACGTGATCAGTGCATCATCCACAACGTGATTAGTGCATGATCAGCCACGTGATCAGTGCATGCACACTCACGTGATTGATGTATGATCAGCTTCGTGATCAGTGCATGATCAGTCACGTGATCATTGTATGGAACAGCCACGTGATCAGTGCATGATAGCGACGTGTCTCGTGCATGATCAGTCACGTGATCAGTGCATGATAGCCACGTGATCAGTGCATGATCAGTCACGTGATTAGTGCATGATTTGTCACTTGATCAGTGTATAATATCCACGTGATCAGTTCATGTGCCGTCATGTGATCAGTGCATGATACGCAACGTGATCAGTGCATGATCAGTCACGTGACCAATGCATGATCAGCCACGTGATCAGTGCATGATAGCCACGTAAAAAGTGCATGAACAGGTATGTGTTCAGTTAATGCCCAGTCACGTGATCAGTGCATGACAGACACGTGATCAGTGCATGATAGCCATGTGATCAGTGCATGCAGTCACGTGATCAGTGTATTTTCAGCTTCGTGTTCAGAGTATGATCAGCCACGTGATCAGTGCCTGATCAGCCACGTGATCAGTGCATTATCCACAACGTGATTAGTGCATGATCATTCATGTGATCAGTGTATGATCAGCCACGTGATCAGTTCATGATCACCCACGTGATCAGTGTATGATCAGCCACGTGATCAGTGCATCATCCACAACGTGATTAGTGCATGATCAGCCACGTGAGCAGTGTATGATAAGCCACGTGATCAGTTCATGATCACCCACGTGATCAGTGCATGATCAGCCACGTGATCAGTGCATGATCACCATGTGATCAGTGTATTGATCAGCCACGTGATCAGTGCATCATCCACAACGTGATTAGTGCATGATCAGCCACGTGAGCAGTGTATGATAAGCCACGTGATCAGTTCATCATCCACAACGTGATTAGTGCATGATCAGCCACGTGAGAAGTGTATGATAAGCCACGTGATCAGTTCATGATCACCCACGTGATCAGTGCATGATCAGCCACGTGATCAGTGCATGCACACTCACGTGATCAGAGTATGATCAGCTTGGTGATCAGTGCATGAACAGGCCCGTGATCAGTGCATGAGTGCATGATAGGCACCTGACGATTGCATGATCAGCAACATGGTTAGTGCATGCTAAGACACGTGATCAGTGCATGATCATGCACGAGAAGATTGCATGATGACTCACGTGATCAGTGCATGATAGCCAGGTTATCAGTGCATGATCAGCCACGTGATCAGTACATGATCAGCCAAGTGATCATTGCATACACAGTCACGTGATCAGTGTATGATCAGCCTCGTGATCAGTGCAGGATCAGCCACGTGATCAGTGCATGAACAGGCCCGTGATCAGTGCATGATCAGGCTCATGATCAGTGCATGATCAGTCACGTGATCAATCCATGATCAGTCACGTGAGCAGTGCATGATCAGAC
>NW_020191646.1:0-25984 GCF_002263795.3 Bos taurus | reverse complement strand
ACCACTGGACCTCCAGGGAAGTCCCAAACTTGCTATTTTTTAATAACTTCATTGACATAAAATTCATACTATTCAGTTAACACATTTAAAGTAGTCAGTGGTTTTTGGTTAGTCACTGATGTATGTACCTATTACCACTGCTAAGTCACTTCAGTCGTGTCCGACTCTGTGCGACCCCATGGACTACGGCCCACCAGGCTCCTCCATCCATGGGATTTTCCAGGCAAGAGTACTGGAGTGGGGTGCCATTGCCTTCTCCGACCTATTACCACAGTCGATTTTTATTTTTTTTTGTTAGACGGAACATGTTCTTTTATTTTTTTTTATTAATTTATTTTATTTTTTAACTTTACAATATTGTATTGGTTTTGCCATATATCAAAATGAGTCTGCCACAGGTATACACGTGTTCCCCATCCTGAACCCTCCTCCCCCCCACCTCCCCGTACCATCCCTCTGGGTCATCCCAGTGCACCAGCCCCAAGCATCCAGTATCGTGCATCGAACCTGGACTGGCGACTCGTTTCACATATGATATTATACATGTTTCAACGCCATTCTCCCAAATCATCCCACCCTCTCCCTCTCCCACAGAGTCCAAAAGACTGTTCTATATATCAGTGTCTCTTTTGTTGTCTCGTATACAGGGTTATTGTTACCATCTTTCTAAATTCCATATATATGCGTTAGTATACTGTATTGGTGTTTTTCTTTCTGGCTCACTTCACTCTGTATAATAGGCTCCAGTTTCATCAACCTCATTAGAACTGATTCAAATGTATTCTTTTTAATGGCTGAGTAATACTTCATCATGTATATGTACCACAGCTTTAAAACATTTTTATCACCTCAGAAAGAAACCTCTTGCCGTCTCGTTATCTCCATCCTATTCCCTCCCAACCCTAAGCAATCAGTGATCAACTTTCTGTCTCTGTAGATTTCCCCCTTGTGGACTTTCATAGGTATGGAATGATCTAGTATGTTGTCTTTTGTGACTTGCTTCTTTCACTTGGCATGATATTTTCAAGGCTCATCCATATTGTGGCATGTACCAGTGTTTCACTCCTTTATAGCTGGATAATATCACATTATAATGGTATGTCACATTTGGTTTATCCTTTTATTCACTGGTGGATATTTATGTTGTTTCCACCTTTTGGCCAGGATGAATAATGCTGCTATAAACATTCATGTACAAGTTTCTATATGGATTTAAATGTTCATTTCTTTTGAGTACATGTAAGGAGTGAAATTTCTAGGTCTTGTGGTAACTGTTTAAAAATTTGAGTTACTTACAGTTTTCCAAAGCAGCTGCACCATTTTACATTCCTTATAAAGAAACTTGAGTGTTTAAGATTTCCAATTAGCAATCTGACTTTTTGATTCTAGCCATCTTTATGAATGTGAAGTGTTGTCTCATTGTGGCTTTGATTTTTGTTTTCCCCTCATGGCTAATGATGTTGAACATCTTTTCATGTGCTTCTTGGCCATTTGTAAATCTTCTTTGGAGAAATGTCTATTTAGGTACTTTGCCCATGTTTAAAAATTGGGTTGTTTGCATTTTTATTATTGAGTTGTAAGAGTACAACTGCACTCATCTCACATGCTAGTAATGCTCAAAATTCTCCAAGCCAGGCTTCAACAATATGTGAACCGTGAACTTCCAGATATTCAAGCTGGTTTTAGAAAAGGCAGAGGAACCAGAGATCAAATTGCCAGTGTCCACTGTATCATCAAAAAAGCAAGAGAGTTCCAGAAAAGCATCTATTTCTGCTTTATTGACCATGCCAAAGCCTTTGACTGTGTGGATCACAATAAACTGTGGAAAATTCTGAAAGAGATGGGAATACCGGGCCACCTGACCTGCCTCTTGAGAATACTGTATGCAGGTCAGGAGGCAACAGTTAGAACTGGACATGGAACAACAGACTGGTTCCAAATAGGAAAAGGAGTAACGTCAAAGCTGTATATTGTCACCCTGCTTATTTAACTTATATGCAGAGTACATCATGAGAAATGCTGGGATGGATGAAGCACAAGCTGGAATCAAGATTGCTGGGAGAAATATCAATAACCTCAGATATGCAGATGACACCACCCTTATGGCAGAAAGCGAAGAATTTTTAAAAAGCCTCTTGATGAAAGTGAAAGAGGAGCATGAAAACTTTGGCTTAAAGCTCAACATTCAGAAAAGTAAGATCATGGAATCTGGTCCCATCACTTCATAGCAAATAGATGGGGGAAACAGTGGAAACAGTGGCAGACTTTATTTTCTTGGGCTCCAGAATCACTGCAGATGGTGACTGCAGCCATGAAATTTAAAAGATGCTTACTCCTTGGAAGGAAGTTATGACCAACCTAGACAGCATATTAAAAAGCAAAGACATTACTTTGCCAACAAAGGTCCATCCAGTTAAAGCTATGATTTTTCCAGTAGTCATGTTTGGATGTGAGAGTTGGACTATAAAGAAAGCTGAGCACCAAAGAATTGATGCTTTTGAACTGTGGTGTTGGAGAAGACTCTTGAGAGCTCCTTGGACTGCAGGGAGATCCAACCAGTCCTTCCTAAAGGAGATCAGTCCTGAATGTTCGTTCTTTGGAAGGACTGATGTTGAAGCTGAAAACTCCAATACTTTGGCCACCTGATGCAAAGAACTGACACTTTGGAAAAGATCCTGATGCTGGGAAAGATTGAAGGTGGGAAGAGAAGGGGACGACAGAGGATGAGATGGCTGGAATGGCATCACCGACTCAATGGACATGAGTTTGAGTAAACTCCAGAAGTTAGTGGTGGACAGGGAGGCCTGGTGTGCTGCAGTCGTTGGGGTTGCAAAGAGTCAGACACAACTGAGCAACTGAACTGAAACTGAAGAGTTCTTTGTATATTCTAGGGAACAAGTCCCTTGTCAGATATATGATTTGAAAATATTTTCTCCTGTGGATTGTCTTTTATTTCCTTTATGGTGTCCTTTGAAGCACAAAACTTTTTAATTTTGATGACGTCAAATTTATCTATTTTTTGTTTTGTGCTTGTGCTTTTAATGTGTATGTTAGAATCCTTTGTAAACCCTGCGGTCATGAAGATTTACCCCTGTGTTTCCTTTTGAGAGTTTTATAGTTTTTCCCTTATATTTAGCTCTTTGATCCATTTTGAATTGATTTTTGTGTGTAAGTGTCCAACTTAATTTGTTTGCAGGTGGCTATCCAGTTAACAACACTGTTTGTTTGCTCCTTTAAAAAACCAGACTTGATTTTTCTATAAAATGCATTTCATTATTTTAAATTAGAAGGATGGTAAATTTACTTAGGAAATTACATAAATTATTTTAATTCCTTTCTTTATAGTGACTTTTTCTGGTGTTTATGTAATTAAAATTGCTTTTAAAACTATAGCAACATAAAGCATCAAAGTGTTTGATTTGTAAAAATTACTAAGTTTGTATTCATATAAATCCTACCCCAGAGGGTTGCCCAATTTCCAAGTTTGTCTCTTACTCTGGAACTAAGTATCATATATAAAGCTCCAATTCTGATTTCTGAAATTTTGGTGGGAAAGGAATACACTTAATGTTTGATGCTCTTCAAAGTCCGTTCTAACCATTCCATGGAACCATGAAGGCTCCCCAGTCTTCACCTTGGATTTACGATTTTTTCTTGCTGGTATCTGTCATTTTCTATAGTGAGGTCAGTGCAATATCTGTCTAAGCAATTTCTTCCTTTATCTTCACTGTTCTGCATTTGGTAAAATCATCCTGATTTTTATAAAAGATGAGGAAGGAAATGTGTATCTTAAATTAAATTACATTAAATTTTTTTAATACATTAAATTACAAAGCTAAAAATTCTTTTCTAACATTAATATTTAGTAACAGCATCCCCTAACCTCCAGTGCAGAAGCCCATTTAAAAATAGGTCTATTACCCGTTCTGTGAGGATCACAGATTTTCTTTTCTTTAAAGAGACAGAAAGAAGAATAACCAACATTTCCTGAGCATTTATTTTGAACTGCCAGGCACTTTTCTAAACTGTTTGCAGGTATGATCCCAGAACCTTCTGAGGATAGGCGCTCTTGTTGTCTTCATTTTACGGATGAGGAAATTGAAGAACAGATAAGGGGTAGAACAGGATTAGAATCCAGGTAGCCTGATGCAAAGAACTAACTCATTGGAAAAGACCCTGATGCTGGGAAAGATTGAGGCAGGAGGAGAAGAGGACAACAGAGGATGAGATGGTTGGATGGCATCACCGACTTGATAGACATGAGTTTGAGCAAGCTCCAGGAGTTAGTGATGGACAGGGAAGCCTGGCGTGCTGCAGTCCATGGGGTCACAAAGAGTCAGATATGAATGAGTGACTGAACTGAACTGAGCCTGACTTCAGGGCGTGTTGTTTTAACAGCTCATGTGAAACACTGGCCTGCTTTATCTTTCCTGTCTTAAACTCTAATCTTAAATTCCATATGTCATTTTAGATGGGTCTACAAAAGAGGATCTGTGAAACACACCTGAAGTGCCCTGTTGTTTTTTTTTTTTTCCTAAAACTCAACCTTATCCTCCATTAATCCTCATTAAACAATTCCATAATGATAACATCCCAAATGTACAAAAATCCTCGTGAGTGCTTCAAGACATTTTTTTATTCTATTGAATGCATTCTATGGTAATAGCTTGCATTTATGACATTAATTAATCACTGATCCTGGCTATTACACTGTTACCAAAATATCATCCATAGGAATAGGTGAATCCTGAAATAGGTGGCCCCAAAGTAACACAGATCTGGAAGAAGTAACATTGGCATGGTAGATGAGCCATTCATCTGGCTTTGCTCCCATTTAATTCTATGACCCTAGCCTATCTCTTCATCTATCCAGCCCTAGTTTTCTCATCTGAGAAATGAGTTGACTCTCTGAGGTCCTATTCCATTTTAGCATTCAAAGATACTGTATACTCTTGGTAAAGTGTCTTTGAAACCATGGAATATAATTTGAGTACTCTAATTGGGTTTTGTTCCTTGCATTTTATGGTAATTATTGGCAGGCATACAGAACACACTGAGAGATAATTCTGTTAACTGACCTCTGGATCCATAGAGTAGAAACCTCAGTTCCTGCACAGGAAATGTGATTTACATGCTCTGTCTTGGAAATGTATTTTTAGATGCTTTTAGTGTTTTATTAAGGATCTCCCCAGAGACTGTTCAAGGCTTAAATATATTCTCTAGTGAATTACTATATTAGTGACTAAAATTAGATTTTTTAAAACTTATTTTTAAAATAATTCTGAAAAATGGACCTTTTCATTGGAATAGAGGTAAGAATAGGAAGGGAGATGGGGGTTGAAGGCTAATTTAGGATCCAGATTTAGTTTTGTCCTGGGAAACTGACAGTGGTTTCTAGAATATGCTTCCTGGTTTATTTTAATCTACTGCAACCAATAAAACCTTAGTAATAATAGTAGCTACCATTTACAGAGTGCCTGCTGTGCCTGGCAGCACTTTGACAAGAAATCTGTAAGACCTATATGAACCCCTATTGAAGCATGTAAAAGAAAACCTGAGTGAGATCTGTGCATGTTCCTCAAAGAAAAGGCTTAATATTGTAGAGAGGCCATTTCTACCTAGGTAACTTACAGCTTCAGTGCAATCCCCCTCAAAATCCTAACTGGCTTTTTGAAACTTGATTCTAAAAAATCATGTGGAGAGAAGATGCTCAAGAGTAGCAAGATGCTTTTATTTTTATGTATATATATATTATGCTTTATTTGTTTATTTTTGGCTGTGTTTTGTCCTTTGTTGCTGCGAGGGCTTTTCTCTAGTCATGGCGAGTGGGGGCTGCTCTCCAGCTGCAGTTGCAGGGCCTTCTCATTGCAGTGGCTTCCTCTGGTGGTGGAACATGGGCTCTCCTGGCATGCAGGCTTCAGAAGGTTGCGCGTGGCTCAGTAGTTGTGGGTTTTGGGCTCAAAGCACAGGCTCAGTAGTTGTGGTGCACAGGCTTAGTTGTTCCTCGGCATGTGGGGATCTTCTCCGACCAGGAATCAAACCCATGACTCGCTATACTGGGCAGGTGGGATTCCTCAGCTTTGAGCCACCAGGGATGCCCAGCAAGATACTTTTAAATAAGGGGGTTAGAGGAGATGTGCCCTAGAGGATATCAAATATATTATAAACTTTTCCTGAAGCAGTATAAATTAATGAAATAGATACAGGTCCTATGTATGTATATAGGGATTTACTGCATGATAGAAATAATGTTTCAAATCAGTGGTGATAGGAAGAACTACACCTGGAGTTGGTAGTTAGCTGTCCATATAAAAACAAAAGTTAGAGCCCCACATTAGATCAACCTGAAAAGCAAATCCTAGAATGGGTTATAGACCTACACCATTTTAAAATATATAAAGTTATTAAAGGAAAAATATAGGAAAGTTTATGTTCCCTTGAGAAAGGAAAAATCTTAAGTAGGTGACTAAACACAAAGCCCTAAAAAAAGATTAATAAATTTGACTATGTCAAAGTATAAATTTTAATAAAAGAAGACACCATAATTACATTACAAAACAAGCAATAATTGAGAAGTATTTGTAGTATATAGAGCAAATGCTTGGTACTCCTGATCCATAAAGAACTCCTAAAAACAATAATAGGAAAAATAAAACAAATTCAATAGAAGAGGGAATAAAATGACTCATAAGAAAATACATTCAACTTCATTAGTAATTAGAGAAATTTAAAAATAAGATAAAACTTTTACCATGGGTTAGCAAACATATTTAATTTGGATAATAACGTGGTGTACTGAGGGAATGCAAAAAGGCAAAATGGGTGGTCCGAGGAGGCCTTACAAATAGCTGTTGAAAAGAAAAGAAGTGAAAGGCCAAAGGAGGAAAAAGGAAAGATATGCCCAATTGAAGGCAGAGTTCCAAAGAATAGCAAGGGAGAGATAAAGCCTTCCTCAGCTATCAGTACAAAGAAATAGAGGAAACAACAGAATGGGAAAGACTAGAGTCTCTTCAAGAAAATTTAGAGGTGCCAAGGAAACATTTCATGCAAAGATGGGCACAATAAAGGGCAGAAATGGTATGGACCTAGCAGAAGAAGCGAATTAAGAAGAGGTGGCAAGAATACACAGAAGAACTATACAAAAAAGTCTTCACGACCCAGATAATCTTGATGGTGTGATCACTCACCTAGAGCCAGACATCCTGAAATGAGAAGTCAAATGGGCCTTAGGAAGCATCACTGCGAACAAAGCTAGAGGAGGTGATGGAATTCCAGTTGAGCTATTCCAAATCCTGAAAGATGATGCTGTGAAAGTGCTGCACTCAATATGCCAGCAAATTTGGAAAATTCAGCAGTGGCCACAGGACTGGAAAAGGTCAGTTTTCATTCCAATCCCAAAGAAAGGTAATGCCAAAGAATGCTCAAACTGCCGCACAATTGCACTTTATCTCACACACTAGTAAAGTAATGCTCAGAATTCTCTAAGCCAGGGTTCAACAGTACATGAACTGTGAACTTCCAGATGTTCAAGCTGATTTTAGAAAAGGCAGGGGAACCAGAGATCAAATTGCCAACATCCGTTGGATCATGAAAAAGCAAGAGAGTTCCAGAAAAACATCTACTTCTGCTTTATTGACTATGCCAAAGCCTTTGACTGTGTGGATCACAATAAACTGTGGAAAATTCTGAAAGAGATGGGCATACCAGACCACCTGACTTGCCTCTTGAGAAATCTGTATGCAGATCAGGAAGCTACATGGAACGAACATGGAACAACAGATTGGTTCCAAATTGGGAAAGGAGTACGTCAAGGCTGTATATTGTCACCGTGCTTATTTAACTTATATGCAGAATACATCATGAGAAGTGCTGGGTTGGATGAAGTATAAGCTGGAATCAAGATTGCTGAGAGAAATATCAATAACCTCAGATATGCAGATGACACCACCCTTATGGCAGCAAGTGAAGACCTAAAGAGCCTCTTGATGAAAGTGAGAGAGGAGAGTGAAAAAGTTGGCTTAAAAACTCAACATTCAAAAACTAAGATCATGGGCATCCGGTCCCATCACTTTACGGCAAATAGATGGGTGAACAGTGGAAACAGTGTCAGACTTTATTTTCTTGGGCTCCAAAAATCATTGCAGATGGTGACTGCAGCCATGAAATTAAAAGACACTTTCTCCTTAGAAGAAAAGTTATGACCAACCTAGACAGCATATTAAAAAGCAGAGACATTACTTTGCTAACAAAGGGTCCGTCTAGTTAAGGCTATGGTTTTCCAGTAGTTGTGTATGGATGTGAGAGTTGGACTGTAAAAAAAAGCTGAGTGCTGAAGAATTGATGCTTTTGAACCGTGGTACTGGAGAAGACTCTTGAGAGTTCCTTGGACTGCAAGGAGATCCAACCAGTCCATCCTAAGGAAATCAGTTCTGAATATTCATTGGAAGGACTGATGCTGAAGCTAAAGCTCCAATACTTTGGCCCCCTATGCAAAGAACTGACTCATTGGAAAAGACTCTGTGCTGGGAAAGATTGAAGGTGGGAGGAGAAGAGAACAACAGGGGATGACAGAGATTGAGGATGGTTGGATGGCATCACCAACTCGATGGACATGAGTTTGAGTAAACTCCGGGAGTTGGTGACAGATAGGGCGGCCTGGCATGCTGCAGTCCACAGGGTCGTAAAGAGTCGGACACGACTGAGCAGTTGAACTGAACTGAATGAGGGAATAGAGCAAAAAGTAGTATCATAAACTGTTTGTGAACCTAGAATTTGGTATAGCCACTGGAGGGCAATTTGGTAGTATCTGTTAAAACTTAAATTACCTGTACCTATGACTCTGCAATTTCCTTTCTTGTTTTCTACCCTTAAAAAAAGCATTCTTACATGTAATTCAAGCACATGCTACAAGAATGATTGTTGTAGCATTGTCTGTAATAGCAAAACAAATCCCATATTCATTCATATGAGAATGCTTACACTCAGGTCAACTAGGCGGAGCTTACGGAGAATGGGATAAATCTATGTGTATTAACAGGGAAAGAACTTCCAAATAACATACTGAGTAAAGAAAGCAAATTATAGGACAGTAAATAATAATCTGTCTGCCAGTGCAGGAAATGTGGTTTTGAACCTTGGTCAGTAAGATCCCCTGGAGAAGGAAATGGGCAACCCACTTCTGTATTCTTGCCTGGAAATCCCATGGAGAGAGGAGCCTGGCGGGCTGTAGTCCATGCGATCACTGAAAGTTAGACACGACTGAGTGACTGCGAATGTACATGCAATATTATACTGTTTACGTAAAATAAAATGTCATTTCTGTTGTGCAAATATACACATACACGGATCTAAAAGTCTGGCTAATAGATCCACTTAATTTGGGAGGAAACTGAGCCTGGGATTTTTCTAAAAGGAACTTTATGTTTGCTAGTGTAGTTGGAATTTTTTAAACAATGTATTCTTGCCTCATTTGTTTGATTTAAAATAATTTAAAAAATTACAATGATAGTAAATTTTCATTTATAAAAGCATATTTTAAAACACTTCTACAGTGTAAAATCAACTTTTTACTTAATAAAACACTTTTCTGCGTGTGTATCTAGAAGGTAATACATAAAACCATTGAATCCCTCGGAATGGTAGAATCATGGGTAGTTTTTAAGACTTGTGGGCTTCCTGGTGGCTCAGACGGTAAAGAATCTACTTGCAGTGCAGGAGACCTGGGTTCAATCCCTGGGTCAGGAAGATTCCCTGGAGAAGGGAATGGCAACCCACTCCAGTATTCTTGTCAGAATCCCATGGACAGAGGAGGCCTTGGAGGGCTGCAGTCCATGGGATCACAAAGAGTCGAACACGACTCAGCAACTAATACTTTAAGACTTGACGTGTTCTGTATGTTTTTATATTTTTAACATTTTTTCTTTCACAGTGAACGACACATTTTTATAACAGAAGCAGTTTTCAAAGAGAAAACAAAGAGGCCCTCTGATAAATGTTGAAACCTCTATTCACTTGAATCATATTTAAGTTTGCATGAAAAATTACTCTTAATCAAACCTAACATTTACTGATGTGAGTTTAAGTTGGAGGGTATTAGAAAAGCCCATATATAAATGTGGGCTTTCTCCTTCAGGAAGCTGTAGAATTAGACTTAATCCGCTTCAGTACAGTGAAAGGCATTGTTACATTTCCTCTTAATGATTCCAGTTTCCTGTCATCAATTTTAACAGGTCAAATGGGGTACTTTAAGGATTGTTTTTGAAAATCTGGCCAGTGGAAATCCCAGAGAGTCTTCCTTTGTTGTTTTTGGGTATTAGAATGAGATGCCTTTGATTTTAGCAGTAGATTCATAAAAATTGGAGAAGGATAATAATTTTACTTATTTTCCTAATCATAAATTCATCTCCTTCAGAGAATATGCATGCTTCTGAAGGCAAGTGAGATGTTGTTTTTCCTCCTGACAGCAACCAACTCTCCGATTCTTTGAGGACACCAGCTATGTGTCAGTTCAGTTCTGATAACTACCAGAGTTACCATCTGACTCCATAAATTTAAGGATGTAGTCCCACAGGACTGTCCTTACTTCAGACACCAGTCTCTCAAGTATTGAGTCCCCCACATTATTCACACTTCTATCCAGGTTGGCTACAAAGTCAGGGGTTCCCACAACCTCTCTCCTCAGGTTCAATAATAATTGCTAGAAGCACTCATAGAGCTCAGGAAAGTACTTTACTTGCTGTTACCGGTTTATTAAAAAGGATACAACTCCAGGACTAGGCAAAAGGAAGGGATGCATAAGGCAGGCTATGAGGAAGGGGCGTGGAGCTTCCATGACCTTTCCAGGTATATCACCATCTCAGCACCTTGATGTGTTTACCACCCTAAAAGTTCTCAGAATCCTGCCCTTTATGAGTTTTTATGGAGATTGCATCACCTAGGCATGATTGATTAAATCATTGGCTATTGATGGTTAACTCAGTTTCCAACCCATCTCCTCTTTCTAGTGTTTGCAGGGTAGGGCTGAAATTTCCAAGCTCCTAATTAAGACTTGATTGTTCTGGCCACTAGTTCCCATCCTGAAGCTATTTAGGGACCCACCAGGATTCACCTCAGTAGAACAAAAGATGCTCCATCACCCTTATCACTCAGGAAATCACAAGGGCTTTAGGAGCTCCGTGCCTGGAGCCAGGGACAAAGACCAAATATCTTTCTATGATACCATTTCAAGGAAAGCCAGTTTTTGGTTAATACAATTTGGGAGCTAAGTGTCTGCTTGAAAGAATAAAAGCAGTTTCATGATAGACCTTCTTTCATGATTCCAAAAAAGGTTGAGTAAGGCTTGATGAAGTGAAGAAAGGGGAAGAAAAACAAAGGCAAGGAAACCAAAAGCTGTGAGATAAGTGCAGAAAAATTCAATATTCTAAATAATAAAGACTTGATGGGGGAGAGAGGGAGATGCTAGCTTAGAGAGCTAAGTAGACAAAGGGCCAAGTCCTTCAGTACCTTGTGTGCCTTGGTAAGAATTTGGACTTAAACTTTAGCCTTTCTTTCTCAAGTTTTACATTGTATCACAATTACTTGGGAAGTGTGTAAAATTTCAGACTGGTCTAGAAATAGGCATTTTCATAAGCATCCATAGGTAACTGACACAGGAAATGCTGCTTTTGGCAATGAAGAACATGAACTTTATTCACAGAAGCAAAGTTAGAATTGTGACTTAGATGAGATCATTGCAGTAGCTAAGTCCTAAAACTAACAGAGGCCCAAGCTAAGGCAATTGTGGTTGGGATAGAGAGGATGAAACAGGTTAGAGAAAAATATAAAAAGTAAAGTGGTATAGGGCCTTGATAATGGTGTGTGAGAGAGGAGGCAGAAGGAGAAGCCTAAATTGACTCTTTCAGATTTTCAAGTTTGTTGGTCTGAGCAGGTGGTGGATTCCATTAACAAAGATACAAAAGTAAAGCTTCTGCAGGAAGAAGATGAGTTCAGTTGTGGACTGCTGAGTGTGTAATCCTGTGAAACATCTAAGCAGATATGTTCCCATTAGGCAGTAGGATATTCAAGAGGACTGGGGATAAAAACTGGAAATTAGTTATAATGAGAGAGATTAAATCACTGAAGGCACACCCATGGAGGTAGATGCTAATGACAGAGCCTGAGAGCCCTTGTGTTTAAGGAGTGGTAGAAAGTAAATACCTGACAGAGACTGAGAAGGAACAACTGGAAAGCAATTTGAGGAAGACCAGTAGAGAGTGGTATCACAGATGCCAAAGAGTTTTAGGAAGGAGTGAATGGCCCAGTTCTGAGTATGCCCCCAGAACATCATTTCCTAAAAATTAAAAATTATATTCTCATTTTAGGAAAAGTTAAAAAAAAAAACCTTAGCATTGTATAGCTATTCAGGTGACAAAGTTGATAGCTATGTACCAACCTATGTATGTCCCGGAATCCTCTAGCCATTAAATTCTATAACAAAACAATTTTCCTTTACATCTTAAGAAGCCAGTTATGCATGCTGTTTCTCAATGGAGACATTTAATTTTTTTTTCTCCCTGAAGCTTTTAAATGTTTGAGTTCATTTTATAGTTTTTTTAGGAAAATTTTCAAGTTCTAATACATTTCCCAGGTGTACTTTTTTAAATTAGTTTGTTATTAATAAAATTGGGGAAATGGATGCTGCAGATGGTTTACAAATAGAAAAAAGAGTACGTCAAGGCTGCATATTGTCACCCTGCTTATTTAACCTATATGCAGAGTACATCATTAGAAACGCTGGACTGGAAGAAACATAAGTTGGAATCAAGATTGCCTGGAAAAATATCAATAACCTCAGATATGCAGATGACACCACCCTTATGCAGAAAGTGAAGAGGAACTTAAAAGCCTCTTGATGAAAGTGAAGTGGAGAGTGAAAAAGTTGGCTTAAAGCTCAACATTTCAGAAAATGAAGATCATGGCATCCGGTCCCATCACTTCATGGAAAACAGATGGGGAAACAGTGGAAACAGTATCAGACTTTATTTTTTTGGGCTCCAAAATCACTGCAGGTGGTGACTGCAGCCATGAAATTAAAAGACGCTTACTCCTCGGAAGGAAAGTTATGACCAACCTAGATAGCATATTCAAAAGCAGAGACATTACTTTGCCAACAAAGGTTCGTCTAGTCAAGGCTATGACTTTTCCAGTGATCATGTATGGATGTGAGAGTTGGACTGTGAAGAAGGCTGAGCACCGAAGAATTGATGCTTTTGAACTGTGGTGTTGGAGAAAACTCTTGAGAGTCCCTTGGACTCCAAGGAGATCCAACCAGTCCATTCTAAAGGAGATCAGCCCTGGGATTTCTTTGGAAGGAGTGATGCTGAAGCTGAAACTCCAGTACTTTGGCCACCTCATGTGAAGAGTTGACTCATTGGAAAAGACTCTGATGCTGGGAGGGATTAGGGCCAGGAGGAGAAGGGTTTGACAGAGGATGAGATGGCTTGATGGCATCACTGACTCAATGGATGTGAGTCTGAGTGAACTCCAGGAGTTGTGATGGACAGGAGGCCTGGCGTGCTGTGATTCATGGGGTGGCAAAGAGTCGGACACGACTGAGTGACTGAACTGAACTGAACTTAACTGAATTCTATTTAGTATAAAGAGTCTATTTCTCTTTTTCATTTAAAAGCCATCCTACTATTCTTTGGTGGCCGATTGACAATAAACTTATTTTATAGCTACTGTAGCTGAGGTTTGGGATATCTTCAGTACTTCACGTATGTGTAGATGTTGGCAGGGAAATATTAAATTCTGTTTTGTAGTCTTTAGTTTTCTTCTTTTCTAAATGTTTAGTCATTTAACACTTACAGTCCATTTGTGATCATTGGTTATGCATTTGTATTTGAAGACAACCTGAAACATATAATAAGCATGTGCTGCTATGTCACTTCAGTCGTGTCCGACTCTGTGCGAATCCATAGACGGCAGCCCACCAGGCTCCCCCATCCCTGGGATTCTCCAGGCAAGAACACTGGAGTGGGTTGCCATTTCCTTCTCCAATGCATGAAAGTGAAAAGTGAAAGTGAAGTCGTTCAGTCGTGTCGGACTCTTAGTGACCCCATTGACTGCAGCCTACCAGGCTCCTCTGTCCATGGGATTTTCCAGGCAAGAGTACTGGAGTGGGGTGCCATTGCCTTCTCCAATAATAAGCATGTAGATGCTACTTATTTATCTTTCAGACTCACTATACATTGTATGAAATATACTCTTGACTGAAATATGTTCACTTTTAGTTTGATATAAATATTTTTCTGAAAAGAAGGAATTAAACTATAGATGAATTGTTGTGGGATATGCTATTTGGTCCTTTGGGCTCAAAGCTGAATAAAAAGACTTAGCTGCGTTTCCGTATAGATTTTAGAATAGTTGTTCTAGTTCTGTGAACAATGCTGTTGGTACTTTGATGGGAATTGTTTGAACTTGTATTTTTCCTGTGGTAGTATGGTCATTTAAATAATATTAATTCTTCCAATCCATGAACACAGTGTATCTTCCTACTGTACGGCCCAGAGCAATCTTACATAAGGTTTAAGATTTAAATATAAGATTTGAAGCCACAAAACTTCTAGAAGAAAATGTAGGCATACTCCCTTTGACATTGGTCTTAGTAACATTTTTTTTGGATATATGTCCTCAGGCAGGGGAGAACAAAGCAAAAATAAACAAATAAGACTACATCGAACTACAGCAAAAGAAACTATCAGCAAAATAAAATGGCTACCTACTGAATTGGAGAAGATATTTGCAAACGATGTGTCTGATAAAGGGTTAATATCCAAAATATACAAGAGCTCATACATCTCAACGTCAAAAAAAAACAATGCAAACAACTCGACTGCAAAATGGACAGATGATCTGAATAGACATTTTTCCAAAGAAGACATCCAGATGGCCAACAGACACCTGAAAAGATGCTCAACATCACTAATCATCAGGGAAATGCAAACCAAAACCACAATGAAATATCACCTCACACCTGTCAGAATGGCTACTATCGAAAAGATAACATTTAACAAATGTTGGCAAGGATGTGGAGAAAAAGGAGCTCTTATGCATTGTTGATGGGAGTGTAAATGGGTGCAGCTATGGTAGAAATCAGTATGAAGATTTCTCAGAAAATTAAAAGTAGGACTACCATATGATTCAGTAATTCCACTCCTAGGTATTTATCTGAAGAAAATAAAAATATATTCACCCCTGTGTTCATTGCAGCATTGTTTACAGTAGCCAAGATACGGAAGCAGCCCAAATGCCCATCAAAAGATGAATGGTTAAGGAAGATGTGGAATATATACAATGGAATACTACCCAGCCATAAAAAGAGTGAAATCTTGCCACTGCTATAGCGTGGATGGACCTAGAGAATATTGTGTTAAGTGAAATAAATCAGAGAAAGACAAATACTGTATCATTTCGCTTAAATGTGGAATCTAAAAAACAAATAACACAAACATAAAACAGAAACAGTTATAAATACAGAGAACAAACTGGTGGTTACCAGAGGAGAAGGGGATGGGGGAATAAAGAAATGGGTGAGGGAGATTAAGAGGTGCAAAATTCAGTTGCAAAATAAATGTCACAGATATGAAATATATAGTGTGCAGAATATAGTCAATAACTAATATCTTGTATGGTGACATCATAACTAGACTTAATATGGTGATCATTTAAAAATGTATAGAGAAAGGTCATTGTGTTGTGTAATAGGAACTGACTGTTGTAGGTCAACTATGGAAGTTGTTTAGAGAGTAAATCCAAAGAGTTGTCATTACACAAACTTTGCTATTTAATTTTGTATCTATATGAGATGGTGATGGTCACTAAACTTACTGTGAAATTGTTTCATGGTATAAGTAAGTCACATCTTTATGCTGTATACCTTAAACTTATACAGTGCTGTATGTATATTTGAATAAAACTGGAAGAGAAATAAAAGGCCTCTGAACCCAGCCCATAATCCCAGGGTCTAGCCCTAGGTCTTTCACTAGTGAGCTTTATAACCTTGAGCATATCTCTGTGTTTTTATAACATGTCCTACACAAAGAATGACGCTTACCTGGTGGCTCAGATGGTAAAGATTCTGCCTGCAATGTAGGATACCCAGGTTGATCCCTGGGTCAGGAAGATCCCCTGGAGAAGGGAATGGCAACCCACTCCAGTATTCTTGCCTAGAGAATTCCATGGACAGAGGATACTGGCCAACTACAGTCCAGGGGGTTGGACACAAATGAGTGATGAACACACACACACACACACACACTCCTCAAAAATGAGCTAATATTATTAAGGAAAATTTAAAAAATGGCATTTGAGATTTGGGATAGTAGGGAATTATTTGACTTCCTTGTTTAAACTCAGCATCTACTATTAGAGAGGAGAGCATACAGAAAATGGTCAGAATTCATTCTACCAGCACCAGGCAAGTAATACGAATATGTGAATTGAGACTATCTAAGGGGTTTTTTCTTAGTCTCAATTCACATATTCATACTACTTGCCTGTTTTCTAACCTTAATCACAGAAAACTAGTCAATCTAATCACACGGACCACAGCTTTGTCTAACTCAGTGAAACTAAGCCATGCTGTGTGGGGCGGGTCATGGTGGAGAGGTCTGACAGAATGTGGTCCACTGGAGAAGGGAATGGCAAACCACTTCAGTATTCTTGCCTTGAGAACCCCTGAACGGTATGAAAAGGCAAAATGATAGGATACTGAAAGGGAACTCCCCAGGTCAGTAGGTACATGAGTTTGAGTGAACTCCGGGAATTGGTGATGAACAGGGAGGCCTGGCGTGCTGCAATTCATGGGGTCGAAAAGAGTCTGACACAACTGAGCGACTGAACTGAACTGAAGGGGTTTTCTTAGTGGCTCAGATGGTAAAGAATCCACCTGCAATGTGGGAGACCTGGGTTCCATCCCTGGAGAAAGGAATGGCAACCCACTCTAGTATTCTTGCCTGGAGAATCCCAAGCACACACAAGACTTAGGGAATAGACAGAGTCTGTAACAAATCTCTGTGTATCTCTTGCTTTAAGAATTCAGATTAATAATTTTAAAAAAACCATGGGGGCTATACTGAACAATTCTGTAGACAGAATTTTTCCAGTGAGTCCTGAGTTTTGACCTCTGGTTTAAAAGAAAGAATGACGGACCAGAAATGGAAGTCCTAGGTCTGCCATTAATCATGTGGGTAATCTTGGGCAGGTCATTAGATCCCCCTCAGCCTTAGTTCCCTCATCTATGTAAGTTGGACTAAATCCACGTGTAACAACCCTTCTAGTCTCTGAGAATTACTTAATGTTAAGAAGCTTATATTCTGATTGCAACAAACGACTTCATCTGAGTGTATTTTCTATCTCACTATTACACCTTGCAGGCAGTTGCTGGTCTTTCCTCGGTTGTTAGCCTAATAAGGAGGCCAACAAAGATCCAAGGAGGCCAAAGAATTCTGCGATACTTTGAGGAATTGTCTGAGTTATTTATTAAATTAGCTTTAATAGAGAAGGTAACTATGGTTGATGCAAACTCATTAAGGAGAAACTAGAAAATGTAATGTGTAAAATAATTTTCTATCTTTTAAAATTCAGGAAAAGAAACTTCCTCTGAGAGTATTCCTTCTTTGTAAGTATTAATTACTCCTCACAAAATCCCAGGCAAGGAGGAGGGTAATACTAGCTCCATTTTATAGTTTAGAAGTGGGAAGTATCTCAGCTTTTATGAGTTAAGTGGGGTGAGTTAATAGCAAAATCATGGGCTCCGGGATGAAGCCTGCTTTCCATTTAACCTCTTTATGGTATTCAACCTGCTGGCTCCACCCAGTCAGAATACACGAGTACACTCTCCTCACATTTCCATATGTCCACATCTTTTCTGTGTCAGGCTCCCGTTTAAACACCCCTTGTCCACAAAGCCCTCCCTAATCCTTGAAAGAAAGTAGGCTCTCCTTTCTACCATGTAATTATTTTTTCCTTCTAGTACTAAACTGAAGACTACTTAAGAGTACAATCCACATTTGATTCAGCCTTATGTACCATTCAGCCAAGTGTCCTGTGTAGTATGCACTCAACAATGTTTGATGGCCAGATAGATGAATGAATGATAGAAGATTTTTATCCTAGCAGCACATGCATAACTATGTTAAGTATGGTCTTGTACTTGATTATCATTTTATTGTATTTTTGATTCTTAACAAATTATTTTGTAACATTAAGCTTTTTTAAAACAGGCTACTCTCTAACATTCTAATTCTCTTATATTTCTAGGTGTCAAAATTTAGGAATTCCAATATTATATTTATGGCATTGCTTTTACCAGCTTAATTTTCATGAGCGTTGGCTGGGACTTGGAAACAATGCATCTTGTTTTGATGACTTTCTGATGGGCCAGAGGCCTCAAATGGATGTCACATGATGTTTGAGCAGATCTAACAAAGAAGACAGAGAGTTGATCCTCTTTGTTTCAAGTAGCTTCCCTCCCCTATCCCTCCCTCCTTCCGTGTGTGTGTGTGTGTGTGTGTGTGTGTGTGTGTGTGTGTGTGTGTGTGTGTGTGATGAGCATGGCGCATGCTCAGTTGTGTCCAACTCTTTGCGACCAACCCATGGACTGTAGCCTGCCATGTCTCCTCTGTCCATGGATTCCCAGCAAGAATACTGAGTGGGTTGCCATTTCCTTCTCCAGGGTATCTTCCCAACCTAGGAAGCGAACCCCCGTCTCTTGAGTCGCCTGCATTGGCAGGCAGGTTCCCCTCAACCCTGTTTAGATTCTGGAAATATTTTGAGCTTTAAGGACAAGTATAATTTCCTTTCTTATATCAAGTTAATCATAGCAGCATCTAGTAAATACTCAGTTTATATTGGAGTGAATGAAAAAGCAAATAGTGGAATGCATTATAACAAAGTAGAAATAGCAAGAGCCTCTGAGAAAACAAAAACCTAGACTGATTCCCTTACTCTCATCTTGGATGAATTACTTGACTGAGTCCCTCTATTTATCTGTAATATGGAGATGATAATACTTAAGATTTTTCAATACTCTTGTTTTTAAAAAATGTTTGTCAATATACATTCTGATTTTTTGTTTGAAAATATGGTCATCATATTTTAGTTCTTAGACTTTTCACTTGTTGAAATTTTTCAACTATATACTCCTGGACACATTGTTTAAATAGTACAGACATGAGTTTAGACAAAATTCATGTAATTTAGTCACCAGTTTGTTTAATTATGAAAAATAAGAATACCAAATGCTGTATTTTTAAAGATTTTCTATGATTCACATTAGAAAATCAACCAATCTTCAACTAGACTTTTTCAGTTGTTCACCTGCTACTTTGATCTTATTTTTCTGCCTATTTATTATTTATGTAGCTTAGATAATTAATAATCATCTAAGAGATCATGAGTATCATATTGCACCATTAAAGTTTACTAGTTGCAATCCTAGTGTAATATATTTAGTTAGGATATGGCTAGATTTTTATCTCATTCTTTCCATATACCTTCACTGATGCTTATGACTAGTAATACTTTATTTAATATGGAATATCTACTGTAGTAGAAATCTGGAAGAAGTCTGCATGCTGTGTTAGGTAATATGGTAGTATTTGCAACCCAGATTCTCTTGATCTTCTCATTGTTTCCATGTATTTCTCCAGTTGCTTTTGAAATATCTTCATTCACTGATTTATTAATTCTAAAAATATGTATACTGGATATCACTCTGTATCAGGTACTGTGCTAGGCAATAAGCACCTACTGTTCTAGGCAATCAAGTATTCTTTGATGAATAAAGCAGACATAGTTCCTTCTCTCATGATGCTTATTCTGTATAGTAGTGAAGACAGAATTATGCATGTAGGCAAATATGTACATTACAAGTTGTAGTAGTTCTGTGACTGAAACAAAAGGAGCAGTGCTTAAACTGGAGATTAGGAAAGACCTCCCTGCAGAAGTCATACTTAGTGGGGAGGAGCCCGCCATAAGAAAATAAGGAAAAGACTAGTCTAAGCAACGTGAATAGCATGTCCAAGGGACTCTGAGGTGGAAAGAGTTTGGCATATTTGTTGAGTCAATGAAAAAAAACTTGGAGAAGTAGGCGGGGGCCAGATGATGTAAGATTTTATAGGCAATAGTAAGAAATTTGAACCTTTTTTTTTTCCCAAGAGGGATAGGGGAAGCCATTGGAAGGTTCTCAACATGGGAGTGACCATGACTATAGGAGATAAAGAATGGAAGCAAGGCAGGCCCGTAGGGAGGCTATTGCAGGTGAGACAAGAAAAGATAGATTTGAGCAGGACCTGGAGGGCTTACTGATAAGTTGGATAGAGGGTTGGGGTGAAGGAGTAAGTCAGAGACTACTGCAGCTTCATGATGAGAGCAATGAGCTGTTGTTTGTACCTCTTTCTGAGATGAGGAATTCTAGGCCAGGGCAGATTTGTGGAAGGTGGAGTAGGGGTTTGGGTTGGGGAGTTCACAGATAACCGTGAGATCCCCACTGGAGATGACAAATAATTGAATATGAGTCTGGATCTTACAGGAGAGGTTTTGGCCTAGGGGTGTACATTTGGGAATCATCAATGAACAGTTGGTATTTAAAGTCCTGTGACTAATGAGATCACCAAGTAGGGACAATTAGAAAAGAGGGCTCAAGACCAACTTCATAATCCTTTGAGATTCTGCAGCATTCTAACTAACTAAAATTTCTGGACCCAATTAGTGTTACCCAACAATCACAGAGAATTCTGCATCTGTGTTCTCCTGTCACAACTCACAGACAATAAATGTAAACAAACAGAACCACGTGGTTTTTGTTGGTTTTTTTTTTTTTTTTTAGCTAAAATCCTTGTAACTGTCTTTCTTTGGTATATTATAAACTTTTCTGGAATTTAGGTGTCAATTTTGAATGCTTGTATTTTTAAATTAATTAATTAATTAATTTACTTATATCTATGGTGCGTGTCCATTGCGAGAGGACTTTTATGCAAATGTGGTGAGCTGGGGTTACTCTCTAGTTGGTGGTGCACAGGCTTCTCATCGCGGTGGCTTCTCTTGTTGCAGAGCGCAGGCTGTAGGGCACTCAGACATGAGTAGCTGCGGCATGTGGGCTCTAGAACTCAGGCTCAACTCAGTAGTTGTGACACACAAGCTGAGTTACCCTGCGTTATGGGAATGTCCCCAGATCAGGGATCAAACCCACGTCTCCTGCATTGGCAGGTGATTTCTTTACCACTGAGCCACCAGGTAAGCCCAAACACTTCTTTTAAGAGAGTATAGATGTGGAAAGTAAAAGAAACTGGGCCAAATGTCAAATATCTGAAGACTTTTCCTAGAAACTTGTTTCTAAATCAGTCAATTGGTGTTTGTCAATAACCTCATCTAAAAACAATATTGAAGGTGTTAGGGGGAGAGGAGGACCTTCCCCTGGATTGGAGTTTCCCAATATTTTAAATTTGCTGTGTTCAGGTCAAATGCCCTATACTAATAATAGGTGCTGATTGATGTTTGCCTTGGTATGTTAATGTCAGTAAGGTCAACTTTTCTTCTGGATATGTGGTCTCTGTGTATATGTGGTAATTTATGTGTTTGTTCCACATGTGTCTTTAAGAGATTTTGAGTCCCTTATACATTTTAAAGCCTCTCTATTTAAAAAAATTGTATTAAAAGCCAACCTACCCAATTCCATTTCTCTTAGGTTTTAGGTAACCCATTTAGTAAGTATAGATATTTGTTTTGCTTGCATGTTGGCTTGCTTGTGTGTTTCATTAATGCTGTAACTCTAAAACTCACCAAGATTGATTTTAATTCTTCTTTCAAACATGAAGCATTTCAGAGGCTTATTATTTGTACCTCACCTGACTGCCTCTTGAGAAACCTATTTGCAGGTCAGGAAGCAACAGTTAGAACTGGACATGGAACAACAGACTGGTTCCAAATAGGAAAAGGAGTAACATCAAGGCTGTATATTGTCACCGGTCTGCTTATTTAAACTTATATGCAGAGTACATCATGAGAAACACTGGGCTGGAAGAAGCACAGCTGGAATCAAGATTACCAGGAGAAATATCAATAACCTCAGATATGCAGATGACACCCGACCCTTAGAACAGAAAGTGAAGAGGAACTCAAAAGCCTCTTGATGAAAGTGAAAGTGGAGAGTGAAAAAGTTGGCCTTAAAGCTCAACATTCAGAAAACGAAGATCATGGCATCTGATCCCATCACTTCATGGGAAATAGATGGGGAAACAGTGCAAACAGTGTCAGACTTTATTTTGGGGGGGCTCCAAAATCACTGTAGATGGTGGTTGCAGCCATGAAATTAAAAGATGCTTACTCTTGGAAGGAAAGTTATGACCAACCTAGATAGCCAATTCAAAAGCAGAGACATTACTTTGCCAACAAAGGTTCGTCTAGTCAAGGCTATGGTTTTCCTGTGGTCATGTAGGATGTGAGAGTTGGACTGTGAAGAAGGCTGGAGGGCTGAAGAATTGATGCTTTTGAACTGTGGTGTTGGAGAAGACTCTTGAGAGTCCCTTGGACTGCAAGGAGATCCAACCAGTCCATTCTAAGGAGATCAGCCCTGGGATTTCTTTGGAAGGAATGATGCTAAAGCTGAAACTCCAGTATTTGGCCACCTCATGCGAAGAGTTGACTCATTGGAAAAGACTCTGATGCTGGGAGGGATTGGGGCAGGAGGGAAGGGGACGACAGAGGATGAGATGGCTGGATGGCATCACTGACTTGATGGACGTGAGTCTGAGTGAACTCTGGGTGTTGGTGATGGACAGGGAGGCCTGGCGTGCTGTGATTCATGGGGTCGCAAAGAGTCGCACATGACTGAGTGACTGAACTGAAGTGCAGTCTTCCCCTGCACAGGAGAGAAAACAGGACTATTGAGGCAAAGGAGAGAAAAGATGTAATAATCCCTGAATAGTCAGCAGCTAGCCTGTACATGGTCACTACATACTATGTGTGAGACTGCATAGAATGCATGCATTTCACAAACATGATGTGTAAGTCATTATTACAATGTTTAAAGTGGGTATTATTTTCC
Source organism: Bos taurus (assembly GCF_002263795.3). Classification (NCBI taxonomy): domain Eukaryota; kingdom Metazoa; phylum Chordata; class Mammalia; order Artiodactyla; family Bovidae; genus Bos; species Bos taurus. Next base: position 2,898 of record NW_020191646.1, on the reverse strand, counting down.
TAAATTTATAGAAACAGCCACAGAGAGACTGATTTGCCTACTGTCACTCAGAGCAAAGGATGGAGCCAGTCCTAATCTTGAAAGCTGGCACCTTTGACCACTTTGTGTACAGGCTTCCATCATCCAATGTACCAAATCCAGTCTATAATTCACACTTTATAGTCAGTATTTCCATTGTTCCTATTTTACAGATGAGAACACTAACAAGAGGGACAAAGAAAAAGACAGTTATGGGAGAGGGCTTATACAAGTTAGAATGTGGGGACATCAAAAAGGGTGAAGGATGTCCTCTACCCCTGTTGGGGAGAAACAAGGGTGAGATTCCATTAAGAAAAAGGAAATAATGACCTTGTCATTCGTCAACTCCTCTCACTCTTTCTAAAAGTATCCCTTGTCTTTTCCATCAGTATCACACTCCTGAAAACCATAGGAGTGAACCAATGAAAACAAAGCTGTTCCCCCTTGGATCTGGTTGGGACCAAGAGGAACTTTTATGGATGTATGCTATGGTCCAGGCCCCAAGCAAAATTACTTTCCCAGAAAATCAGAACTGGCAGGAGCTGGAGTAGATGCCTTTGCTGTTTTGAAGGAGGTGTTATTCCCTTCACCTAGATCAAGGAGGTGCTGTTGCAGGGTACTTATAGGGGGAGTAGGTTCTAAATGTCAATGGTGCTGCAGAGATCTTGAGAAAGAATTCAACACAGAGGGAAGCTGCATTGAAGGTGAGAGAGAAGGGAGATTTCTAGACCATAAACTTCTGGATGAGGACAGGACCTGGGTCAGATTTATTCAGTATTGTAATCCCATTGAAAGGATGCTCGGTGCACTGTAGGTGTTTAACGGATGTCTGCAGTAAATGCATGCATGCCCTTGTACTTGTTACAGCCGAATCCTGTTAGTCTGGTGATTGTGATAACAACCCCCATAATAATTACAGCAGTAGTAGCAGCAGCAACACCAACTAGAGACCAGTGCAACCTTGCAGAGGAACCTTCAGCCTGGTGGGGCAGGATCCACAGCCCACAGAGATGCATGGTAAAGGCTCACATTCACGCCAGAGAAACTGAACAGAGAAATGGCAGATGTGGCTCAGGATGGTACACAGGTCACATGATCATGGCTGGAGAAAAGCAAGCGATGGTGATTCTTCAGTGGCCTCAGCAACCTCAGAGTATAGTATAGGAGTATGGACCAGGGGCCATTTCAGTAGCAGTCCTAGACATGGCTATGGGCAATGGTGCTTTGGCTACCATAAGACAAACAGACTATATCAATCTATGAGATACTTAGGGTAAATGGAGAGACTCAACTCAGGAGGCTAGGGGCCTTCCATTTTCTCATGGAAGATATGCTGCTGAAAATGCTGTGTTCATATTGGTAGGGAGAAGACAATGGCAACCCACTCCAGTACTCTTGTCTGGAGAATCCCAGGGATGGGGGAGCCTGGTGGGCTGCTGTCTATGAGGTCACACAGAGTTGGACACGACTGAAGCCACTGAAGCAGCAGCAACAGCATATTGGTAAGTTCTCATTTTTACCTCAATTAAGAAAATAGCTCCAAAAAATGGATATTGTGTTTTGGGTTTTTCTTTCCCACAATAAGCAGCCATTTAATTTCAGACACTATCATCTGGGAATTTTTTCTTGACTCTTTCCTAACTAGAATAATAGAAAGTTCAATTTTTAGTATGAAAAAACAAAATTATAAAAATTTAAAAATTAGTACATGAAAATAAAAACACACTATATTAGAAATGCTTTGGTAAGCCTGATTGCCTGAGGCTCCTCCTGGCTGCGTACTTGGTCTTTCTCAGGTCTGACCTCCCTAAGTGCTGATGATGTCTTCCTCTGGAATGGAGGTTCCCACCAGCCTCTATATCTTTGCAGACACCCTATTCTTCCCCTTCCCCTAGCCAGCTGCTTCAGAAGTCTGTGCTGTGGAATGTATCATTTCTTCTCCCTAGAATACCTTGGACTATCATGGTACCTAGAATCTATTTATTTTTCAAAATCGAGACAGTGTTAGGATCTCTTTGAAATCACTCCCAAGTGAAATAATCACTCCTTATACAAAACTTCTGTGCATCTATTAAAACAAATCACAATAGATCGTAATTTTCTCTTCACCTGTCTGATTCCTCTCTCCACTCCTTTAATAAGTCTCTGATTCCTCTATTAGGCATGCTTCTTACTGCTATGTCTCCTGGCTATTTTCTTAGTTGGGCAACAAAGTGTGATGTGAAGAGCTGTCATAGTTCAGTTTTCAAGGGTACAAATGGAATCTTGAGTAAGTTACTAAATTACTTAAAGTGTCTAGGTCTTGATTCTCTCGTGTATAAATGAAGATAATATTATCTATCCCACAGGAATATTGTGAAAATTAGATGAAGGTTATGTTGCAAATGTTTTCCCCAGTTTGCATCTGCCTTTCAAGTTTTAATATGCCTCTTGACATATAGATTTCTTTTAATACTGAAATACCCAAATATACAATCTGTCTTTGTAGTTTCTTTTATTGATTTTTTTAGAATACCATTTTCCTTCCCTGAGGTCAAAGAGATACTTACCTGTGTCTTATTCTTCCTCTGCAGTTTCATGTTACTCATTTAAATGCTTACTCCATCCGAAATTGTTTAGCCAAGCTTGCTAAATGGTGTAAGATGAAAAAAAGAGCTAATATATATATATATATTTTTTCCATATGAATGGCCATGCAGCATATACCAAATGATTGATCCTTTCTTCATTGATTGGAAAAACCATCTTAATAAGACATTATATTGTACACTTGAGGCTTTACATTCTATCTCCTTGATCTATTTTTAAAATTATCCTGGTATGATTTTATCTTTTTGAATATTTGTATAGCAGGTACTATCCTCCATTCTTTGTCTCCAA